>NW_028296632.1:237500-390000 GCF_055471065.1 Atractosteus spatula
TGCACACTGCAAGGGTCTCCAAAAAAGACGTTTTTTTACCACTCTGTGCTGGATGTTGGGTCCCAAGGGAACTTCTGGACGAGTGAGAATTTTCTGCTATCAAAATTTGGTTTCGGAGACTTTTGGCAGCCTACAGATGCAGCCATTCAAAATCCGCAGGCGATACCGCATTATTTTGCGGTACGCTGTACGCAGTCTACCGCAAGCTACCGGTAAATACCGCGAGTTACCGTAAATTCTCCTATAATACGACAAGCAAAATAATAGTATCCGGAATTTCCGCAAGGTGGAGCTAATAAAGCTCAACCTCTCATGTTTGAGCTGTGCCCATCAAAGACTTTAACGAAGATATTACTAATAGTATTAATAATGAATGACCTTGGACAAGCTGTAAGTGTAAACTCAAAGTATTGCCCTGGTCAACATTTTTTTTTTCATTGACCATCTTTGTAAAAGTAACACCACAGCATTTCGCAATCACGCATTTGTTTCCAATCATGCAAAGTACAGTAATTTTTGAGAATCGATTCACCATGCCTTTCACATGCTCATAAAAGAGATTGATTTAGGAACATAAACATATTACCATATGAAAACTGTAATGTATACAGTATGTATATGTATATTTAATGTCTTAACTGTGCCCGTTTAAGTATTGAATATTCATATCTAATTTTACCACTGAAGGGAAATCTTAGTAGCTGAGCATAAAAAGAATAAGAGCATACTGCAACGCGTGTGAAGGCCATAAACGATATTAATTTTGGAACATAAACATACAGTATATGGCTGGTCTCGGTACTTTAAAGAAAACATACACGAAACATGGTTTCATTATGACCAGAATCGGTCTTGAGATATTTTTAACTTGATTTACAGTATTTGAGAGGTATGTCTTAACACCGATACTACAGTGCTTAAGTACTGCTCACGTATATGTTTCTAGGTTTATATTATGCATTTCATACGGTCAAATTACTTTTGAGCAACTAATAAGAAGCGCGAAACGGTATGCGTTTTAGTTTCGTTTTGTGCTGGGACCCGTGGATTGATTAGAGATATCAAGTACATACAAGTCATTTTTTAAATGTTGTAGTTCGTCTTGAAAAAATGTTACGAGTACATCATCCATCAACAATTACACAGGTTCTGTTTTCATATTGCGGATTTTGGTTACGTAATATTATTTTCTAGATTTCACGTTGTGAATATATGATTTGGGCAAACAGAGCCGCAAAGAAGTACATTATGGGTTGTTGTTGTTTTTTTTGCAGTTTTATCTAGAACAAGCGATGCTTAAACATTTGTCTGATTCTTGTGAAACTATCCACACGACAGTTACCGTACCTAGGAGTTGACTTCAGTGATGTCACTGATGGGATGTTTCTAAAAATCCATCCTCTGTAAAACGTCTTCTCTAGTTGTCCTGCATATGTATTCGCTAATGAAGCTGTGTGTTCTGAGCCTGGATCTCTACATTTCTGTATGAACCAGCTTAGAGGGCTAAAGACAGCTTGTGTTTAAATTGAGTGTAAGGCAATTTATGCTTCTAAAGTCATGGTCAGCATTTATTATTGTACTGTGCTGTAAACTTGTTCTGTGCCTAGTCACATTATTTTATAGCGTTTTTATAGTGTTATCAAATCCGGTGGCGCTGTGTGTTAGTTTCCTGACTCCCATGTCACATGGTCTGTGATTGAAACCTGTGAAACCGGTTTAATTCGTCACAGCCAGCACTCCGGCAGAGAGGGGGTTGTACTCGTAAAGTAGAAGCAGGCGAGATTTCCAGCGAAAGACACCTCCCCCCCACCCTCATACGATTCGCATTGTAATTACACATTGTAATTGTATTACACATTGTACACATGCTTAAAAGAGAAGAGAGAAAACGCAAGCCTTCTTCAGGTGTGAGGGTCTTCTGCTCAGAATGAAATGCTAAAATGTAATGTAGGCTCTGAATGGGTTCAATTATGATTTGGGCTTGATTAAGGTCGCTGCCTTTCATCTAAAACCGTACTTGAATCCTTCGAAACTAAAAATCAGTGTTTGTGAGTTCTAAATAAAGAGGTATCCAGGTAACAGTGAAACGGGCGGACAGTCTGGGGAGATCGCCCGTTTTCCATGTAAATAGTTCCCTGGTTCCGCACCCCTTGGTGTTTCTCTCGCTCTCTCTCGGGTCACCTGATCATTAGCTCGAAAGATTTCAGTGCTTTGTGTATATTCTAATGGTAGTGGGGGCAGGGTGTGTGGGAACAGGTTTGGTTGAAATTGCATTGGAGATCTATGTTCTTCACACCTGAAACATTTTCTCTGAAAGCATTTTCTTCGCAGTTTAACCGATCTTGTTACAGCATGTTACAGTTTACTATTATTAACCATATTAATTTTAAGTGCTTAATGCCATTTTTTGACCAGGCACGAATATTCTTAAGTCCATATCTTCGCAAGTGAATCAGTGCGAATTGCAATACTAATTAAATTAAAACTACTAACTAATACTAATTAAAACAAACCAGAAACGTGTTGTTCTGTTTAATGACATTACAAGTGGAAAGATTACAGATTTTAATCGTCTTTAATTTTGTTACGTTATACATTTTAGAAACGTTTCATCCATACAAACACCACAAAACTATTTTCGATTGTATTTCTGAATAGTATGTTACACTTAGTTCACTGTTTTAAATACATCTAATTAAGAAAGTTAGGTGTTAGCATAAACTATTAGCAATCAATAATATTAAATTTAGCACTGTAATAAGCTGTTGCACTTTCCCCCGCATCTTGTAAAAATATATTTTCATTGTTCAAATATACATTAAGTCTGACTATCATATAATAAGTTAAATACAAAACTAAAGAAAAAATAGGGTTAAATATAATTCAAAATATTTTGCTAACAATGTTAACTGTTTATGAATAATAAAATGTATTAACTAAGGAGTAGGATGGCACAGTTGTTAGTGTTTTTTGTTTTGTTTCTTTTTCATAAATACAACAGTAGTACCTGATGTCTCAGTGGCTTTCAAAATTAAATCATGCATGCAAACCTGTGAACTAGAAAGATAACTAAGATATCCATCCATTTATAATGGTGGCGAAATGGTTAGCATTGCTATCTTGCAGCACTGGGGTCCTAGGTTCAATTCCTGCCATCCTGTGTGTGTGGGGTTTACATGTTCTCTCTGGGTTACATGGTTTTTCTCCATATGTGTGATATGACTCCCTCTCGCACTCCAAAACATACTGGTAAGTTAATTGGTTTATGGGAAAACTAGCCCTGGTGTGTGTGTGTTTGTGTCTGTCTGTCCTGTGACGGACTGGCGCTATGTCCAGAGTGTATTCTGCCTTGTGTCCGTTGCTTACTGGGATAGGCTCCAAATCCTCTGTACTGGATAAAGAGATTAGAAATGGATGGAAGTAAAGGCACTGTGTGGATGGAACTATACACAGTGTTAGAAACCCACGATGAAATGGCAGCATCTCACTGAGAATAAAATATTTTATAGTGCTGGCTTAAGGAAACAGCCTTTCCACCTCTCTTGCACATCAGTATCCATACCTAGTTATTTAAACAAATTGCCTCTAAGTATAAACATCTTAATATGCTGGCTCTGTGGATCCGCATCAGCTATGTTTGCCCATTCCTTCAATTCATGTGCATCCAACACACAGTTCAATGCCAGCAACTACACATAATCTAAAATACAATCCTTATTTCAGTATCTATGTAAACATATAGTCTGTTAACTTCATCATCTTCATCAAAAGTATGCCTAACCCCATTAGGAAGTGTTCTTGTTATAAGTGTATTCCTCAGCTTTCCCCAAATTATCTTCTTCTTGCCAACATCTCTAGTCTTTTATCCTGCAATAACTCAGCCAACACTTAAATCTCCAAAAGCTGCTTGTGTTAATTTCTTTAAATCACAAATATCATGTGTAAATACTGGCCATGTAATACTCTGCATTGTGGAATAATAGTTTATTTTAAAGGGAACTAGAGAAATCAAGAAAGGCTTTTTTTCTAGAATTAATAAATGCACATCCTGTTCACTGGGGAAATTAAATCCACACTGAGCAATCTTCAATATGTTCAGAATATGACAGCAAGAATCCTATCAGGGATGCATTACACCTGTTTTCAAGTCCTTGCACTGGTTACCTATCAGATTTCGAGTCAACTTCAAAATCCTTATCCTCCTTATATACTGTCCTACAACTGTTATTATTGATCACCGAATTATTGTACTTGACATGACTTCAATCAGCCTTTCCTGAACGTCTATGACAGGCAGAGAGAGTGCTGTTTCTGGTGCGATCTTTTGCAGCCTACATTTCACTGTTTTAAACGAACAAGAAATTAGATTGCTCATAAATCAGTTATTCTATATAAACACAGCGTAATTGCCCTCCGAAAATCCTCTTTTTCTTGTTCGTTTTAGAGACCTTGATCGAAACTGATTTTAGATGTCAGAAAGGATTTATTTTCTCTGTATTTCCTACATTGCTTTGTCGAGATTTTAACTTTATATCTAACTTTATATCTAGGCTCAGATTTCAACTATAAATCGTACAGTAATTAATAGCAGTAAATACTGATGTTTTGCGCCCTCTTACCACAAAAATATATGTTTTGTAGTTGGGATTAACTTTATTTCGTACGCGTAGCTACTCCGATTCGGACACCGAACAGTTAAAGATGGCGGCAAATCAGACACCCAGAGAGGGGGGGGGGGGGCGTCTTCTCGCCTCCATAACTAAAATGCCAAATAGGAGTGGCTTAAGCGACATACACAGTCGTGTAACTGACAGTTTGAGGTAGTCTATCGTGTAAATTTCGCTTTGTTGCTGATAGGTTAAGCTTTCGAAACTCTGCCCCAAAGTCATGTGACTGATTTTTCGCCCTGTTTCGTTGGTTAAACGCAATGATCACAAGCACCACCGTGGTAACTGGGATGTGTAGTTTTTAATTCCGTTTGAATTATAACTGTACGTACTGTCTTCATATTTGGCCAGGGCTTTAAAGAGAAGGCGCGCCAAAAAAATTCGGTGCCGTCGTCTCCGCATTAAAGGTACCCCCGTGCTGGAAGAATTTGACCTCGGAACGTTTGCCCAGCGTAGTTATAGTGGACATAAAAACAAGAGTTCGCTGGCATTATATCCTAGAAGACACAGACCGGCACCAGACCGGTAAATGCTTGATGAACTAGGGATTGGACAGTTTCCAAGTGCTTGTACAATCGATGGAAATGTTCAAATAAATGTGCAAAAGAAATAAACAAAATAATTATTTATTTCTTTATCATATTGGCTAGCTAATGTCCTCTCTTTGCTAGTTAGTGGCTGTGTTTCTGCGTTGGGTAGCAACGGGTGACTGTTCTCAGGCGGAAGATGTAAACAGCTTAATTTTCGTGTTAAATAATTTTTAAAAATTAAAATTCATTCTATACAGCAATCACATATTTGGGTACCGTTTCATAAAAATTTCATGCTTAAAATGTTTAGGGAGAAATGGAAGACTGGTGTGTATTTTTTCTTTAAACTATTGTAGTGGCAATGCTTGTTAATAAGACAGAATTAAGCGTTGGTATGCTCCTAAAGGAGGCCCCATCTCACCCTCCATCTCTGTGGTGCAGCCACAGAGAAAGAATTCATGCAAGCTGATTTAAGATGTTTTTCTTTTGATAAGAAGCAAGCTCCCAGACGGGGATGCAATTAGCTAAGCCTGGCTATCATGATCAATGGTCATCCACTGGCGCCTATCTGTCTAGGGAGTGCCGAATGGACATCTGGACTGCATTTCTAAGTGTCAAGAGTAAGTGACTTATATCTCACCTTGACCAACCAATCAGGGACTGGCAGGGCGTGGTAATACCACGTGGGTCTCCAATGCCCGCCAAACTCTCAACCAATCAGCACACATCTGGGTCTTGATCAAAAAGGGAGCGCAAGCTCAGTTCTGGGCTCTCCTTGGCCATTTTCACGCATCCTCAGAGACAATCACGTGACAACTGCTGTTGTCTGCAAAAGGACTTGGACTTTGTTCTAAGCGCGAGGCCGAGGATCCCGTACGTATTCAGAATTCTACCAACGTGAATGCTCCGCTTGATCAACGGCAGCCTACAGTTGGACCCTCGTCGACAACCTGAATAGCTTATTCAGAAGCAGCGCTGGACCGGGAACGAACCAGCTTCTTCCCAGGCAAAAGAGTGACTTGTGAGGACTCGCGGTCACACTCTGTGCATAGAGACTTTCTACTAGCCAGCCGGACTGCTGGTAGATCCCCTCGGAGCAACGACTGCCCTGCGCGCCGCAGTCAGATTCCTCCGGCCTTCCTACTCCGAGCTGCACCTCGACTGGTTGACCGGTAGCCAGAGGACGCCGACACAACGCCCATTGGACAACCGCTGCAACAGAGCCTGTCAGCTGGTTTGGTGTTCGTGCCGGGAAATTCCAAATCCAAACACAGTGGATAAGTAAACCCCATGTTCTACATTGCGTCTCGAGAATTTAATTGTACCTCAACACAAGTTGTTATCAATTTAATTCATGAGTAATGTATTTACTTCCGAGTTTAGAGTAACAGTGGGTAATAACACTGATTAGCGATTTGGTAACCGAACGATATATATTGACATATATTCTCTGTTGTGTATCTCTTTGTGTTTGCATCTCTTCGAGATTATATACCTTGTATATTGATAACCCTCACAGTAAGGTCTGCCGCTCGTATCCAGGCAGACTAGTATATGTTTGGTGCACAGTTTATATTAATAAATGTATCTCGTGTATTGAACCCGTGTGTGTGCGTTGTTAGTTGTTCTGACGATTGATTTTCTAAAAGCCCCAACGAACAACCTCGTGATTACTGCTACAATTGATAATTGTCTCAGTAAACCCATCAAACCACTACATTTAATGGCGTCCCTGGGTGGGCGAGTTTAGAATGAAATGAGAATCAATCGCACAGAATAACTGATATTGCTGTGAGTTCAAGTTCAGCACAGCACCGCGGCTTCTATACGCGAATACCGGGTGTGCTGATAACTGCGTAAAGAAATCCCCCTGTTTTCTAGCGTTTAGTGTAACGTGTACTGATTGGAAATCCATCTGCTCGGGTGTTTAGATTCCATACTGTATTTTGGTAAAAGAAAAAAAAGTAATACTCTTAAAGTTTCTCTGACGTAATGACAATGGCTGCTAAAATGTCTGAAGTGTAGTCGCTTATAAGTACTATTTCTAGCGACGACAATCCTGGTTACTGGAGCGGTATCGAAAAGTTGAACTTTGATGATATTGAGAAGCTGCAAGTAGATTTAGTAGCTAAGGTAGCGAACCAGCTTAACACAGGAGGGTCCGTGAACGCAGTTCAGGTCCTATCGAGTTTCGCCTTAAATCTAGCTAAACAGCTGGAACTGTCTTTGTCCGAGCTGACAAAGTTTCAAAAGCTTCAGGGAAAGCTAGAAAGATATAAGGCGGAGCGAGTTGAGTTGTTGGATATAATCAGAGAAAAGAGAGTGAAAAATGAGGAAAGTGAAGACAGACTCAGGGAAGTTTTAGGTAAATTAGATGACCTGTCTGCTAGAGAAACTGTGGCTGAGGTAGCTAGGAGAGACCTGGAAGCGAGCTTGAAAGAAAAAGAAAAAGAAATTGAGCGTTTAAATGAGCTCAGCCAGGAAAGGCAAAAGGAGTTAGATGCTGCCGTACTGGAAGCAAAACAGGCTAGATCCCACTTGCATGCCAGCCCACCTAGCAGCCCGGAGCGCTCACCCAGCGCGCCGGGAGGAGGTTTCTCCCGGCCAGGGTCTGTGGTCGGATCGGCATGGGGGAGATCGCCGAGTCCTGCGCGAGACGCAAGGGCGATGCAATTCAGGCATAGACCCCCTGCTCCTGATCACGGCCGTCCCCCTGCCCGTGGAGAAACCGTAAAAATTAACCTCCACTCCCTGAGGCAGTTAGCCAAAGATGTAGAAAGGTTTGACCCGTCAGTGTCAGGGAATAATGTGGAAACCTACATCGATGAGCTGAGACATACTTTGCAGTTTATGCCCGGAGCGTCCGAACAGGAAAAGGCTATGTTAGTAAGGAAAACTACTAGCCGAGCGGTCCACGAGTGGATGTCTAGACAAGGACCGGAGGTCTGTAATAGCTTTGAGGAGCTGTGTCAGGCAATGATCGGAGAATTTTCGGCTTTTATCGATCCCATAGCTGCCGTGGCCGCTGCGCACCATATTAAGCACGAAAAAGCTGAAGCCCCTCGCGACTATTATGAGAGGCTTAGGCGCACTTATTTTGCAGGGCGGAATGAAGAGGGTTGCGAAGAGAACGTGAATTTCAAAGGTTTATTCATTGCTAATCTGCATCCCTCAATCAGGAAAATGATTGTGATGCACACTGATGCAAAAGCGATGAAAATGGCTGACATTAGAAGGTTGGCTCAAAAAGCCTGGGGAGCTGAAGTCTCTGCTTCCTCAGAGCGAAAACCTGCTAAAACGGCCGTGTTCGCCACTAAAGCCAGCAGGGTTGACGACTCGCCTCAGCTCGAGGGAGCTGAGGTTCCTGAGCCCGCTAAGCCCCGGCGCAAAATAGGCAGGCAGGACCGCACTAAGCGTCAGAGCCGCCGTGAGCGCTACGGGGAAGGCAAGGGCACAGGCAGAGCCTATCAGAAGGCTGGACGAAGGGAGTCGACTGCAACCCGCCTGGCCAGGCTTGAACAAGCCCTGCTTGAGAGATCAGGACAGGGTAAACCTTCCGCACTGAATGCCGGAAGCGTGAATGAGCTTAGTGGGACCACGCCCCTTCTCACTGGAGGAGGCGGGGATCCATCCCAAACCCCTCCCTCAGTCTATCTGATTGGGTGGGAGGGTTCCTGCCTGGAAGAAGGCTGTGACTCTGAGTTGGGCGCTGACCCCGCCCCTGAAGTCAAAGAAAAGGCAGGCTTCCAACAATTCTTAGGGAATCTCAGCCAGAAAGGCAAAGCAAGGCGTATTTATATCAAGGTTTCTCTTGAAAACGTCTTAGATAGAGAAGCACTGGTTGACACTGGGGCTGAAATTAGTTTGATGTCAGCCGATCTACTCAGCGAGCTCAAACGAGTAGCGAAAGGAAAAGGCATCAGACTTAAGGTAGAACCGTGTAAGATAGATATTTCCAGCTATACCCAGGATCATGCCAGGATCACACACCGAGTGTGGGTGGCACTTAGGTTCGGGCCAATGAACGTGGTGCATCCTGTTTACATCTCTAGGTTTAAAACAGAGCCACTACTCATTGGCCAAGACCTGCTTGACAGGCTGGAGCCTCTGGTGGACTGCCAGCGTGGAAAATTGTGGGCTCAGGTCAAGCACCCTAAGCCTGTCGTACAGCAAAAAGGGGGGTTCAGTGGTTATGCTGTGATCACACAGTGCCCACTGAACACCATAGCTGAGTTGGAGGATTCTCCTGGTTCCTCTGGACGAGAAATAAATGTCTCTTCTTGCTTTCCAAAACTACAGGGAAGTCCTGCCCAGGCCAGCACTCCCACGGTCTCCCAACTACAGGAGCAGTGCTCCGAGCAGCTGCTTGACCCGCCAGGTAAAGCACACCCCTTTTTCATCCCTGAAGAAGAGTGGATCTCCCTGTCCGGTAATGAATGGGAGTCCTTTCTGTGCGCCCTGGTACCTCAGGGGGACAAGGACTACCACCCCATGGTGGTGGGAGGGGTCCAGGTGGCAGAAGTGCAGGTTGATGATGTAATTCTCAGCCTCAGCTCTGAGAAGTCCATAATCAGTGAAGGTCTGTTCGAGGACCTGTCGCGAAGCCGTCAGGTGACCCTGGTGACGCAATCACAGGGTCTGTGGTGGGCACCCCCACCTCATAGGTCCATTTGGAGCAAAGGAAGCTGTGCAGCTTCCATCTCCATCGGAAAAAGGAAGTTTGCTCACTACTTCCAGGTAGCACCTCAGCTGACCCATTCGGTCTGTATTGGTGCAGACCTGTTGGTTCGACTGGGCGCCCAGCTGGACACAGTAAACAGTGTGCTGTGGACACGGGTGAACCCAGATGCCCACTCTCTAAGCGGCGACCCCGAGAACATTCGGTCAGGTCAGACGATTCCTCAGGCCTGCCAGGTAGTAAACGAATCGGACCTGATCGTTCCTGCGTCAACAGCAGGGTTTCCGGTACGCCTTGTCCTAAAGAAGGGACAGAGGATGGATGCTGAGATGGTTTTCTTCCAACCATCAGCTCAGTTTATCAGACTGAACCTAGCAGTCTGTGGTACCCCCAGACTGGAAAGGAATGGCCGAGCCACCTGCCTGTTGGTGCAAAACATAGCAAAACAAGATGTCAAAATCCCTGCTCGCACTGACATGGGACTGGTAATTGACAATGGGTTCTATGATTTCGAACTGGCCATCCCAGTACTGGGGCAGCTCCCTGGTCCCTTGGCCAGGGAGGGGGGGACCGAGCAGGTGTACTACACCTACCCCCGGCGGATGATTGCAATTATGCCAATAGAGGGATTCTGCAACCAGGAGGTGTGCAGAGTGGACCTTAGCGATAAGGATGAGATGGTTGTGTATACAGTACACGCAGGGGTTCCGACGGACCACTCAGCCGAGAGTGCGACCCGGGATACCGCCATGCCGTCAAAAGCGGGGTTCCTAGAGCAGGTACAGGATCAGGTTGGTAAGGCAGATGCCCTGGAAACGGAAAGCCAGCGTCAGCAGCTGCATCAGATCTTCCAGGATTTCCAGGAAGTGTTTGCACGGGACGCCTATGACTGCGGGGTGACGGATTTGCACACAGTGCGCATTCCTACGGCCCCTGGCGCCCGCCCAACCTATGTCAGGCAGTATCGCATTCCCCTCACGGCATACGAGTACATAAAGCAGACGTTGGATGCTCTACTAGAGCGTCAGATCATAAGGGAGTGTAACTCCACTTATAACTCCCCACTGTGGCCGGTGCTGAAACCCAATGGTAAGTGGCGTCTGACCATTAACTACCGGCAGTTGAATAAACAGGTTCCTTTGTCACGATGGCCAATGATCTACCTAGATCGGGAGTTAGCCAAGGTGACAACAGCAAAATATTTCACCACAGTGGATGTGGCCAATGGGTTCTGGACCCTTAAGGTAGAACCGACAGACCAGTACAAACTGGCCTTTTCCTTTGGAAACAGGCAGTTCACCTGGAATCGATGCCCCTTTGGGTATTCCAACTCCCCAGCGGAGTTCAACATATTTCTGCACAAAGCCATGAGTGATGCAGCCGCCAGGGGCAACCTGGTCTATGTGGACGATATTCTGATGCGGAGTCAGAGCTGGGAAGAACACATGGCCGAGATCAGGCATGTGTTGACCCAGCTCTCCCGTGCAGGGGCCAAACTGTCTCTGGCTAAGGGACAGTGGTGTAGGACCCAAGTGGAGTACGTGGGACTATTGGTTGGAGCCCAAGGCATACAGCCACAGTCCAGCAGAGTCCAAGCTATCCAAAATATGAAGTCGCCCACTAACCTGTCTGAACTGCGCAGCTTTCTGGGAGTATGTAATTATTCCCGGCAGTTCATTGAGGATTACGCTGAAATAGCAAGGCCCCTCCACAAGCTGCTGCAGAAAGACGTGCCCTTTGAGTGGGGACCTTCCTCAGAACAGGCTGTGATGGAGCTGAAGCGCAGACTCGGTAGTGCGCCGTGCTTGGCCTACCCTGACAAAAATAAGGTCTTCTACCTTGAAGCAGGGTTCTCAGAGCACTGCCTTGGGGCTGCTCTGAGTCAGGAATATGACCAAGAGCGAAGGGTGGTGGCGTATGCCAGTCGAGCCCTGAACCCAGTGGAGCAAAAGTTCTTGGACTGCGAGAAGGCCCTGTTGTCTACGGTCTGGTCGGTAGAACACTTCCGTAGTTATGTAGGGGGACAAAAGATCATCATCGAAACCTGCCACCAACCTGTGACATTCCTGCATAGCCAGAGACTCAAAGCGGGCAGGGTGTCAAATAGCAGGATTGTGGCATGGATGATGGCCCTACAAGGCTATGAGATAGAGGTACGTTATGCACAGAGCAAGAAAATGTACCTGGGACAGGGCCTGGCTTTGGGCCAAGTGTGTCACGGCTGTGACACTGACATGGAAGCTCCAGAAACAATTCCCGCTGCTGAGCTACCGAACAATCACCGGTACTACGATGAAAACGTGGGCCAGGGCTTACCCATGGCCTATGTTGACGGTTGCTCTTTTCGCCACAAACAGCAGGTGCTAGCAGGGGTAGGAGTAGTCTGGCAAGACAATACTCCCTGTGGGCCGACCCGCTATAAGCTAGGACCAAAGACTAGTCAGTATGCGGAAGTAGCTGTGGTGCTGATCACCCTCCAGCAGGCCCTGACAAATGGCCTTAAACAATTTGTCATCTGTAGTGACTCGAACTACGCCCGACATAGCTTCGTGTCCCATCTTCCGTATTGGAAGGGTAACGGCATGAAAAATGCCCGGGGCAAGGAAGTAAAGAACAAAGAGTTGTTCCTGGCCAGTGACAAGCTCACGACCGAGGCTGGAATGATGGTTTACTGGAGGAAGGTGAAGGGACACTCCCAGGTGAAGAGACCCGACAAAGACGGGAATGATGAGGCCGACCGGCTGGCTAAATCTGGCGCCTTAGAGGGTGAACCCTGGCAGTTCCAGCAGGAATGGCTACCCCCAGAAACCGTGGCTGAGGTCAAGGCGGTCACCCGAAGCAGGGCTAGACAGGATGTCGGAGCTGACCCTCAATCTGTAGTGCTTGGGTCACAGGGTTTTAACACCGATCTTGCGGAAATGCAGAAACAGGACCCAGCAATTGGGCTAATGTATCAGCATATCGCTGACCCAGTGCGTCAACCTCTTTCGGAGCAGGTGCTGAGCCAGTCTCCAGAGCTGAAGGAGCTGGCAGAGGTGAAAGACAACCTAAAAATTATAAAGGGGTTGTTGGTTTGTGTACCAGTTGCACAAGGTGTCCCAAAGTGGGTAGTTCCCCGCTGCCATCGGGGGGTCATGATCCAACACGCTCATGACGAGCCCTGTGGGGGTCACCGGGGAATCAAGGCCACGTACGACACTATCCAGCAGGTGGCATTCTGGCCTCACATGGGCCAAGACATCGCCGCGTATGTAAAGGGGTGTCTGACGTGTAGCCAGTTCCAACCATCACGGCCCTTGCACCGTGCACCACTCCAGAAAAAGGGCATGACATTCCCCTGGTCCAATCTACAAATGGATTGGGTGGGGCCGCTGGTGAGGTCATCCAGAGGGAACAAATATTTCCTCACGGTTACGTGTGCATTCACAAAATGGATTGAGTGCCTCCCAGCACCCAACGACACGGCAGAGACAACTGCAGTGCTGTTGGTGAACCATGTGTTCAGTCGATGGGGACTCCCCCTGACCGTGGACTCGGATCGGGGAACCCATTTCACAGCTACAGTAATGGCAACCCTGTGGAATATGCTTGGGGTCAAGGCCCAGTTGCATATCTCCTACCACCCTCAATCCTCGGGCCAGGCAGAAAGGGCAAACCGAACGGTGGTTAGTATGCTCAAAAAGTTTGTCTCCACCAGCAGTAGGGACTGGGACATTAAGCTGCCCCTGGTTCTGATGGCCATCCGAGCCACGCCCCATTGCTCTACGGGGGTCCCACCTTTTGAGATGATGACAGGTCGGAAGATGACTCTTCCCCTACACTGTCTTTATGGGGTGGAGGACCTGAGCACGACGGGGGCTGCTACGGCCCATCAGTATGTGTCAGCAAGCACATCTGCAGGCAACCTTTGCTTTTGCCCAGAACAATCTGGGAAGGAGTGCAGAGGGTAGGAAAGCATACTATGACCGAAAGGCAGTTAACCAGGAACTCCAAGTAGGAGACAAGGTCCTGTACTTCCAATTTGCCAAACCCACAGGGGTGGCCCGGAAATTCTTACCCAGTTGGACAGGACCCCACGAGATTGTCGATAAGGTATCACCGGTAGCTTATCGAATTCGGATTGAAAAAGGAAGGCAATCTCTGGTCTATAAGTGGGTGCATCGCAACCACCTCCGGTTGTATCGCCCACCTCAAATGGCGCCGGAGGACACAGAATAGGGTTAAAAGTCTAAACCCGATCAAGAGGGGGGTGCCCCTTTGTAGCTGCAGGTAGTTAGGTACTGTAGTGTAGGTCCTCCTAGGAAAATATATTCAAAATTATAGTGGAACTGTACCATGTGCCTCATCTGTGTTCCAGAATGGGAATCCTAAAACTGCCACGGTTGGTCCTGACAGTGCTGTGGATCGCTTCGACACAGCCCCTTGAAGTTGTGGAACCCGGTCCTCCTACCGGCATAGTCCTGCAGGACGCTCCCGGATTGTTGTTAACAAATTGCAGAACATATACTCAGCGAGTGTATGTGCGGCTGGACCCAAGTGATGTGTTTCGGAAGCACATCAACATGAACAGTAGGGTGTCCCATCATGGCAGGCAGTGGGCTAAGGATGCTGTATGGCATGCCCAGCTAGACACTATACACATGCTCCGCCAGCTGAGGAAGGCAACAGTCAGCCAGGAGGAGATGACAGGCCTCAGCCGCCCCAAAAGGTTCTTGGGGGGTCTGATTGCTGCGGCCTCCGCCGTGGGCTCGCTATTTTCAGCTGGTCTGTTTGCTGCTTACACTGTCACCCTGACCACCCTGAGAAGGCAGGTGTCTGGGTTACTTAAGGAAATGCCAAAAATTCAGGACAGGCTGTATCAACAGCAGCAGCGGCTGGAAAGCCTAGGGAAAACCTTACAGGGCACAATATTAGCAGTAAACCTTCATGCAGCAGTGTTAAATAACACCCTCCACACCGTGGGCAGGATTGTCGACGTGTTACAGTGGGATTATGCTTACGTGCAACAGGTCAGGATGCTGATGCAGGATTTGCTTAGGGAGCTTAGTGCCACGATAACTAGCTTAGCCATGGGACAGATTCCAACTTACTTGGTTCCACTGTCCTTAGTAGAAGAAGTACTTAGGACAACCACTTCTGAGATGGTGCAGCCATTACAGGTACATTTTGCATACAGTCTAGGCAGTGCCATTCCTATACATGTCAACCCTGAAGCCAAGGAAATAGGTTTCCTGTTGAACCTTCCCATCGTGAGTGGCAAGGATATCTATAGACTCAAGTCTATATCGAACGTTGGCTTCTGGAGGGGGGACATGCATGTGAAGTTGACCACCCCACCGCTCGTAGCTTACCAGGAGGATGATCCAAATTTGTATCTTGTTCCAAACCTGGAACTGTGTATATCAACCAAGGATATCCACTGGGTATGCCCAAGTAAGCCATTCCTTAGGGACACAACTCAGAGGTTGTGTGGTATCAGAAAGGGGGCTGCCACTGAAAAGTGTAAAGCCACAGTGACGAGCAAAAGTGAGGTTAACGAACCCCAGGTTGAGCAGGTGGGAAAGAAATGGCTGGTCAGCACACCACAGTTAACGGTTACAATAACATATGACAGGCATGATACAGCTACCGAAGTGCAGCTACCCAACCAAACAGTTTTTCTACAAGTTCCTGAAGGAGCGATAGTGCATCTCAACGATTTAGCACTGTATCACCTGGAGTCAGAACTATACGAAACGGAACTCGAGATTGTGGACGCTTTCAGAGGACACGGCATTGATTTGGATGAGAGAATCCAAGAGACAGTAAGTCTTGAGGGTGTACAGGTAGTCGAATTTGTTCTTAACGACACAAACTTAAAAACTACACTGGTAGGTCCCAAGCACAGTCGTTGTGGATCCTCTGGGGCGCTAGGAACAATAAACGTGGTCATCTTGACACTGCTGCTGGGTAGCTGGATCATGGCTGGGGTAATGTGTTGGATGCTGTTCTCTTGTATCAAAGCCTTGCGGGGTAGTTTGAATGAGACAAAGGGAGCAATGGTTTATCACCGAAATCAGGTAACCACTCCCAAACGTCTGCCTGCTGCAGAGCTATCCGATACTGATAGTGAACTGCCGGAAGTTTAAGGTCTAGAGCTAATGATGATGCCCAATGCCTCATTCCTAGGTACCTTATAACTGAGAGCAGGTATACGCAACGTTCTTTCCAACACTATTTCCTGTACAAATTCTCGAGAGGTAATGTGAATATTGGGTGGTAGAATCCACCGTGGTACAACAAACATCACTTAACTCTGTTTTTGTTTTGAAGGCAACAACGCCTCAGGACCTCGTGACCTTCAAAAAGGGGGGATATGTAGCGGCAATGCTTGTTAATAAGACAGAATTAAGCGTTGGTATGCTCCTAAAGGAGGCCCCATCTCACCCTCCATCTCTGTGGTGCAGCCACAGAGAAAGAATTCATGCAAGCTGATTTAAGATGTTTTTCTTTTGATAAGAAGCAAGCTCCCAGACGGGGATGCAATTAGCTAAGCCTGGCTATAATGATCAATGGTCATCCACTGGCGCCTATCTGTCTAGGGAGTGCCGAATGGACATCTGGACTGCATTTCTAAGTGTCAAGAGTAAGTGACTTATATCTCACCTTGACCAACCAATCAGGGACTGGCAGGGCGTGGTAATACCACGTGGGTCTCCAATGCCCGCCAAACTCTCAACCAATCAGCACACATCTGGGTCTTGATCAAAAAGGGAGCGCAAGCTCAGTTCTGGGCTCTCCTTGGCCATTTTCGCGCATCCTCAGAGACAATCACGTGACAACTGCTGTTGTCTGCAAAAGGACTTGGACTTTGTTCTAAGCGCGAGGCCGAGGATCCCGTACGTATTCAGAATTCTACCAACGTGAATGCTGGTAGATCCCCTCGGAGCAACGACTGCCCTGCGCGCCGCAGTCAGATTCCTCCGGCCTTCCTACTCCGAGCTGCACCTCGACTGGTTGGCCGGTAGCCAGAGGACGCCGACACAACGCCCATTGGACAACCGCTGCAACAGAGCCTGTCAGCTGGTTTGGTGTTCGTGCCGGGAAATTCCAAATCCAAACACAGTGGATAAGTAAACCCCATGTTCTACATTGCGTCTCGAGAATTTAATTGTACCTCAACACAAGTTGTTATCAATTTAATTCATGAGTAATGTATTTACTTCCGAGTTTAGAGTAACAGTGGGTAATAACACTGATTAGCGATTTGGTAACCGAACGATATATATTGACATATATTCTCTGTTGTGTATCTCTTTGTGTTTGCATCTCTTCGAGATTATATACCTTGTATATTGATAACCCTCACAGTAAGGTCTGCCGCTCGTATCCAGGCAGACTAGTATATGTTTGGTGCACAGTTTATATTAATAAATGTATCTCGTGTATTGAACCCGTGTGTGTGCGTTGTTAGTTGTTCTGACGATTGATTTTCTAAAAGCCCCAACGAACAACCTCGTGATTACTGCTACAATTGATAATTGTCTCAGTAAACCCATCAAACCACTACACTATCAAGACCTGCCATACACAGTACAGTTTATGTACATACAGTAATGTTTATGTTCCTAAATTAATATCGTTTATGACCTTCAGATGCGTTATGCTCCTCTTCTTTTTATGCTCAGCTACTAAAATTTCCCTTTAGTGGTAAAATTCCATATAAATATTCAAAACTAAGCGGATTGAAATGTGCACAGTAAAGACATTAGATGATGAAATCTTTTCACTACCAACCAATGCACCACGAGTGCCCCTGTCGGTCATTTTGGCCAGCCAATCACTTACCGCGGTGCCCTACGGTGCCCTGCGGGTTGGTTACTGTACCACGGGTTTTTACCGCTCATTTTGAATGGCTGCATCTGTAGGTTGTCTCTCGCAGTGTTCAGGAATTGCATTCCGAAACTGAGTCAGATCAAAAGTTGTAAGAAAAGCACCTATGGTGTCGGTTCTAACAGCTTTATTGATTCGATGTTAAAGGCCGGAAATGGGGCACAAGACACGCGACCGCAAAAAGCGTCGCCATCTGCTTCCAGCTGCAAAATGCCGTTTGCGGACGCTGAAGCATTTGAACTTGAACTTTATTGCCATATGTAACCGGTACTGGTACAATGGAATTCTTACTTACAGAAGGTCTCTCGATTGTAAAACAAGTGTAAAAAACAAGACAAAGTGCAAACAGTGCATCAAGACAATGTACAAACAAACAATAGACAATGTGCAAGTAAACATGTAGACATTTCTTTCCAAGGCAGCGGGTACAAGCGATCTCGCGTTTTAAAACCACCAGGAAAAGCAAAAAGGCACTTTTCCTTGCTTGCGCCGGCACACAACGACGTGAGGAGGACACCGTAGTCGGCAGGATTCGAACTTGCGCAGGGAGACCCCAATGGATTTCTAGTCCATTGCCTTAACCACTCGGACACGTCTACAGCGAGCGCCGCCATTGCTGCGTTCTTGCTACAATCTCACATGGATCGCGAGGCGCCGGCGGAAACCTTTTTCAAAGTCGTTCTCCATTAAAAAAAAAACCTTTCCAAAATACAAGCCTTGCAGACAGACACACCTCAGAGGACTTAAGGGTTGCTTCATGTGGGAATGATAAAGTCTCCCCGTCCGGACAGGAAAATGGCACTTTGTTAGACACAAAAAAACAATCAACAACAGACAAATGTCTACAAGCATTTTAGAAGCCGCTCTTGAAATAGCTCTTACATTCGTGTTAGACGCAGAAATCGCCTTTTTATTGACGCTCTTACAAACGCCATGGCAAGCAAAACAAAGCAAAGCAGAGCAGAACAAAACGAACAAAATAAAACCCTCATGTCCTGCACTTGAATATAATGCCGTTACGTGCCGAAGCGGTATTGGACGTCATCCTAGCACTGCAACCCGGGGCGTACGGTATATGGGAACGAGCACACGTCACGAATCGTCTCTAATCACTCCCTGCACTGTAAGGCGCCTTGAAGCGTGCACCCTCAACATTCATCTTTGCGCATCTGTGAAAGGTAAACTCTTGAGCAAACTCTGAACCAGACGCTCAAACTCCAGCTAGCATTAGGGGTAGCATTCCCACGCTACTTGAACACTTTGTTTACGCTCAGTGCTGGATTTTGGGAACTTTAGGACGAGTGGGACTTTTCTCCTATCTGTCAATTCGTTTTGTTTTGGAGACTCTTGGCTGTCTGTGTTGTATAGTGCAGCGTGAAGAAAACGTTTTCGAAAACTGTGCCGGCTCAAAAGTTGTAAGAAATCCTCTCCAGCTCTTTTAAGTCTCTTCAGTTTTGTCATTTAAAGTGAAACTAGATGTATAACTGGAGCCTCACTTATGCAAATGGTGAGGCTCCAGTTCGACATCTAGTTTTACTTTATATGACAGAAGTACGTCAGACTGCGCCGGACTGGGGGATCACTTCCGGTTATTTTTACCATCTTAAACATTTGAAATCCTCCCCTAGGCAATTGTGACACTTCATCTTGGCTCCACCTAGGACACTCTTCAATCTTCCATCACTTCTCTCTTCTCCCGCAACACTCTCGTCTGTCGGTAGTATGTGGCGTCTTTGCATTACCACCAATCTCACCACAGCAAGAAAGCAACAGGTTTTGGCAAGAGAGGAGGAGACTGCCTGGCCCGAACAGGGATCGAACCAGCGACTTTGGCGTTACTAGCACCACGCTCAAACCAACTGAGCTAACAGGCCTTGTTCCCACTGTCCTCTCTGTGCTGCAAAAAATGGAATTCAGGGAAGTTTCTTTTGTCCTTCTTTGAATAGAAAGCCCTGCAATTCAGTGTACGGGCTTTCTCGTGCTGTTTAATGGTTCTTCAAAAATTCAAATTCAAATCCTACACTGGCCTGAAGTGCCCCCCCCATTTCACAGCATTTTTCAGCTGATTTCAAATGTACCTAAAGGAGAAGCATTATTGAAGACCATCAATTACCAAGAGCTTTTGTCAAAGGTTTTGGTGGTCACTTTTAATGACCACAGAGAGCTATGACCTCGGTTTTACATCTCATCCAAAAGACAGCGCCTTTTTACCACACAGCGTCTCCGTCACTATACTGGGGCATTGGGACCCGCACAGACCTCAGGGTGAGCGTCCCACCGCTGGCTCCATTAACACCGCTTCCAGCTGTAAGCTTTGCTTTTCCCTGTAGGTCATCCTCATCCGGGTACTGACCTGGCTCACAGCTTCTAAGCTTCAGTGGGTTTTCAGTTGCGAGTTGAAAGGGGATGCAAGTGATGGAGCCGCTCGCTGCAAAAGCCACTGCATTGGCCAGGAATCGAACCCGGGCCTCCCACGTGGCAGGCGAGAATTCTACCACTGAACCACCAATGCACGCTGCAAGGGTCTACAAAAAAGACGCTTTTTTACCACTCTGTGCTGGATGTTGGGTCCCAAGGGAACTTCTGGACGAGTGAGAATTTTCTGCTATCAAAATTTGGTTTCGGAGACTTTTGGCAGCCTACAGATGCAGCCATTCAAAATGCGCGGGCGATACCGCATTATTTTGCGGTACGCTGTACGCAGTCTACCGCAAGCTACCGGTAAATACCGCGAGTTACCGTAAATTCTCCTATAATACGACAAGCAAAATAATAGTATCCGGAATTTCCGCAAGGTGGAGCTAATAAAGCTCAACCTCTCATGTTTGAGCTGTGGCCATCAAAGTCTTTAACGAAGATATTACTAATAGTATTAATAATGAATGACCTTGGACAAGCTGTAAGTGTAAACTCAAAGTATTGCCCTGGTCAACATTCTTTTTTTCATTGACCGTCTTTGTAAAAGTAACACCACAGCATTTCGCAATCACGCATTTGTTTCCAATCATGCAAAGTACAGTAATTTTTGAGAATCGATTCACCATGCCTTTCACATGCTCATAAAAGAGATTGATTTAGGAACATAAACATATTACCGTATGAAAACTGTACTGTATACAGTATGTATATGTATATTTAATGTCTTAACTGTGCCCGTTTAAGTATTGAATATTCATATCTGATTTTACCACTGAAGGGAAATCTTAGTAGCTGAGCATAAAAAGAATAGGAGCATACTGCAACGCGTGTGAAGCCATAAACGATATTAATTTTGGAACATAAACATACAGTATATGGCTGGTCTCGGTACTTTAAAGAAAACATACACGAAACATGGTTTCATTATGACCAGAATCGGTCTTGAGATATTTTTAACTTGATTTACAGTATTTGAGAGGTATGTCTTAACACCGATACTACAGTGCTTAAGTACTGCTCACGTATATGTTTCTAGGTTTATATTATGCATTTCATACGGTCAAATTACTTTTGAGCAACTAATAAGAAGCGCGAAACGGTATGCGTTTTAGTTTCGTTTTGTGCTGGGACCCGTGGATTGATTAGAGATATCAAGTACTTACAAGTCATTTTTTAAATGTTGTAGTTCGTCTTGAAAAAATGTTACGAGTACATCATCTATCAACAATTACACAGGTTCTGTTTCCATATTGCGGATTTTGGTTACGTAATATTATTTTCTAGATTTCACGTTGTGAATATATGATTTGGGCAAACAGAGCCGCAAAGAAGTACATTATGGGTTGTTGTTGTTTTTTTTGCAGTTTTATCTAGAACAAGCGATGCTTAAACCTTTGTCTGATTCTTGTGAAACTATCCACACGACAGTTACAGTACCTAGGAGTTGACTTCAGTGATGTCACTGATGGGATGTTTCTAAAAATCCATCCTCTGTAAAACGTCTTCTCTAGTTGTCCTGCATATGTATTCGCTAATGAAGCTGTGTGTTCTGAGCCTGGATCTCTACATTTCTGTATGAACCAGCTTAGAGGGCTAAAGACAGCTTGTGTTTAAATTGAGTGTAAGGCAATTTATGCTTCTAAAGTCATGGTCAGCATTTATTATTGTACTGTGCTGTAAACTTGTTCTGTGCCTAGTCACATTATTTTATAGCGTTTTTATAGTGTTATCAAATCCGGTGGCGCTGTGTGTTAGTTTCCTGACTCCCATGTCACATGGTCTGTGATTGAAACCTGTGAAACCGGTTTAATTCGTCACAGCCAGCACTCCGGCAGAGAGGGGGTTGTGCTCGTAAAGTAGAAGCAGGCGAGATTTCCAGCGAAAGACACCTCCCCCCCACCCTCATACGATGCGCATTGTAATTACACATTCTAATTGTATTACACATTGTACACATGCTTAAAAGAGAAGAGAGAAAACGCAAGCCTTCTTCAGGTGTGAGGGTCTTCTGCTCAGAATGAAACGCTAAAATGTAATGTAGGCTCTGAATGGGTTCAATTATGATTTGGGCTTGATTAAGGTCGCTGCCTTTCATCTAAAACCCTACTTGAATCCTTCTAAACTAAAAATCAGTGTTAGTGAGTTCTAAATAAAGAGGTATCCAGGTAACAGTGAAACGGGCGGACAGTCTGGGGAGATCGCCCGTTTTCCATGTAAATAGTTCCCTGGTTCCGCACCCCTTGGTGTTTCTCTCGCTCTCTCTCGGGTCACCTGATCATTAGCTCGAAAGATTTCAGTGCTTTGTGTATATTCTAATGGTAGTGGGGGCAGGGTGTGTGGGAACAGGTTTGGTTGAAATTGCATTGGAGATCTATGTTCTTCACACCTGAAACATTTTCTCTGAAAGCATTTTCTTCGCAGTTTAACCGATCTTGTTACAGCATGTTACAGTTTACTATTATTAACCATATTAATTTTAAGTGCTTAATGCCATTTTTTGACCAGGCACGAATATTCTTAAGTCCATATCTTCGCAAGGGAATCAGTGCGAATTGCAATACTAATTAAATTAAAACTACTAACTACTAACTAATACTAATTAAAACAAACCAGAAACGTGTTGTTCTGTCTAATGACATTACAAGTGGAAAGATTACAGATTTTAATCGTCTTTAATTTTGTTACGTTATACATTTTAGAAACGTTTCATCCATACAAACACCACAAAACTATTTTCGATTGTATTTCTGAATAGTATGTTACACTTAGTTCACTGTTTTAAATACATCTAATTAAGAAAGTTAGGTGTTAGCATAAACTATTAGCAATCAATAATATTAAATTTAGCACTGTAATAAGATGTTGCACTTTCCCCCGCATCTTGTAAAAATATATTTTCATTGTTCAAATATACATTAAGTCTGACTATCATATAATAAGTTAAATACAAAACTAAAGAAAAAATAGGGTTAAATATAATTCAAAATATTTTGCTAACAATGTTAACTGTTTATGAATAATAAAATGTATTAACTAAGGAGTAGGATGGCACAGTTGTTAGTATGTTTTTTGTTTTGTTTCTTTTTCATAAATACAACAGTAGTACCTGATGTCTCAGTGGCTTTCAAAATTAAATCATGCATGCAAACCTGTGAACTAGAAAGATAACTAAGATATCCATTCCTTTATAATGGTGGCGAAGTGGTTAGCATTGCTATCTTGCAGCACTGGGGTCCTAGGTTCAATTCCTGCCATCCTGTGTGTGTGGGGTTTTTACATGTTCTCTCTGGGTTACATGGTTTTTCTCCATATGTGTGATATGACTCCCTCTCGCACTCCAAAACATACTGGTAAGTTAATTGGTTTATGGGAAAACTGGCCCTGGCGTGTGTGTGTTTGTGTCTGTCTGTCCTGTGATGGACTGGCGCTATGTCCAGGGTGTATTCTGCCTTGTGTCCGTTGCTTACTGGGATAGGCTCCAAATCCTCTGTACTGGATAAAGAGATTAGAAATGGATGGAAGTAAAGGCACTGTGTGGATGGAACTATACACAGTGTTAGAAACCCACGATGAAATGGCAGCATCTCACTGAGAATAAAATATTTTATAGTGCTGGCTTAAGGAAACAGCCTTTCCACCTCTCTTGCACATCAGTATCCATACCTAGTTATTTAAACAAATTGCCTCTAATTATAAACATCTTAATATGCTGGCTCTGTGGATCCGCATCAGCTATGTTTGCCCATTCCTTCAATTCATGTGCATCCAACACACAGTTCAAAGCTAGCAACTACACAAAATCTAAAATATGAGCTCCTTGCACTGGTTACCTATCAGATTTCGAGTCAACTTCAAAATCCTTATCCTCCTTATACAGATGCAGCCATTCAAAGTGCGCGTTACAGACACGTACCGCAGGTGGCGTCGCTCAGTGTGACACAAGATGACGCGTGGCACCGCAGTACGTGATTGGTTGACCAACAGGGGCACTCGTGGTCCGTTGGTCTGTCGTAGAAAGACTTACAGTACAGTAAACGTCTTTGCTGTGCCCGTTGTAGATATTGAATTTTCCCACTGAAGGGAAATCTTAGTAGCTGAGCATAAAAAGAATAGGAGCATACTGTAACGCGTGTGAAGGCAATAAATGATATTAATTTTGGAACATAAACATACAGTATATAGCTGGTCTTGGTACTTTAAAGAAAAAAATACACACCAGTATTCCATTTCTCCCTAACGATTTTAAGCATCGAAGTATTTAACTAGCATGTGAAATAGCGTGTGAAAAAGTGGTAGTTTTAAGCTTTTCTGCTAATATAATATGGAATCGCGTATCTAAAGAATTTAATAACGGTATTCGTATGGTGCGACAGGGCTGTGTAGGGCTGTTTCGCCTGCCTGTTCACGCGTGCTGTCTTGTAGCCGACTGGTCTAGGTGCGTGACTACCAGCTGGCAGGTTGTGTGTTCGAATCCAGCTGGTGCTAGACTCTTCTTTTAACAAACATTTCTTCGAAAAAATAGAATAGCGATATTATGGACAATCAATTGACTTTTATATTTCAAAATATCGCAACATGATCGATATTTGCGATATTTTGAACATATCTTCCCTTCTGACAGTGGCTCCTGCTTCTATTGTGTGTGTGTGTGCAACAGAGTAAATTTTTATAGAGAAATGGAGGCTGGACAGTATGCGTTACAATATAAACATTTATATTGATTTAAATCGTGTTCTGATTTAAATCGCAAACGCGTGTTTAATTATATGTGTTTTTTAATCATAATCAGGCTAATGCAACATAAATTGATACAGTATCTTTGTCTTCTAAGTATCTTAATAAACTTTCAGCATAGCTTTCTACCCGTCAAGATTTATATTTCTTGGGATTTTGGGATCAAATGTGGAAGGATTAGATTATAATCGTTTTTATTTGTCAAATACGTGATTGTATTTCTGAATGTTATGTGACACCTACAGCAGTTCACTGCTTTAAATACATCGAATTAAGAAAGTTATGTGTAGCACTTTAGAACTTTTTTCTGAACCAGGGAAAATCTGATCATGTTTCTCTATAACAATAATAAAAAACTTTATTTTACATATCGCCTTTAAAAGTGGCATCTCAAAGCAATACAGTAGATCGAAAAACAGTTAAAAGGGACCAAATTAAATACCAGACAATCGCAAACGCGTTTTCAATAAAATTATTTTATTCATTCAGCAGTTTGTGAGAGGGACATCCAGCAGGGAGAGACACACACACCGGTTTTCATTGACAAAATTGTTTTTTTTCAATTCCTCTTGTCTAACAGGAATGTTTTGTTTGTGGACAGACTGTTAGACAAGAGGAAAAGACCGCCTCCTCCTACGAAGCATTAATCGCGTATCTAAGGAAAATTGCAGTATACCTTTGTTCATGCACATCATTATACAGTACAGTATCTCAATTTGTATTTCGATTAAAAAAAATCGTTTGCCCAGCCACTACTGTTGTTATTGTTTTTATCCTGTAAAGCGTTTCCTTTTTCTGCGTTTTCCATTTCCTTTTTCTGATCACTCGCTTTCTGGATACACATCTCACCTGTCCTGTTCTTTGTTTTCCTGGTTTGCTGATTATGCCTGCTGCGGTCCACTCCTACCCTCACACCTAAAGAATACTATTTTAAATTTCTTGGCGCAGTTCATTAACCCTTGTATGTGCTGTCCGCGCCGAAAATGCAATTAAAAAAAAGTCAAAAAACGCGCTCAAAATACAATTTATAGCTTAATAAGATACACTCCACAGGCAAATTTAATTGTGTGTTAGTTTCCTGACTCCCATTATTTAAACTGCGACACTGATCATTCATCACTAAATAAACTTTATTTTATATAGCGTTTTATGCGAATAGGTAATTAGATTGCTCATAAACCTAATCGCTTTTTCTACATAAACACAGCGTGATTGCTCTCTGAAAATGCTTTTCCTTTATTTTTAAAGTAGGCTCAGATTTCAACTATAGATCGTATTATTATAAACTTTCTTGGAAAAATGTATTTTATGTAAACCATGTTTGCTATTAATTCATTTAGGGCTAAAATACGTTCATTGTCTTCCAATCGAGTCGAGTTGACATTGGAAGCCTGCCACACCCGGACTGTTAAACCAACGCATTAGCACGTCAAAGCCCGTATTGGTATTGAGCCAGTATTGTCTTTAGTATTCCCCCCCTCTCCCCTCAATTCAATTCAATTCAAGGTGTTATATTTGCATGACAGATGGGTACAAGCAGTGTTGGGTATGTATATTGTAATGCTTTCGGCAGACAGGCACTGTGTAAGAGCCGGCGCACCAGAGGAGCGCACTGAGGGAGCGTCTGCATTTATAACTTAGTTTTTAAAATTAGTCAAGCAATATGAAGCATCTCCTTTTACGTTTAAGTCCCTTAAATACATTGAGCCAGCCACTACTGTTGTTATTGTAGTGGTTTGTCATCACTTAAGATTGCTTTTGATACCATCCTTACACAAAGCAGAAGGGAGATCTTAGTGCCTAAGCATAAAAAGAATAGGAGCATACTGCAACGCGTGTGAAGTCCATAAACGATATTAATTTTGGAACTTAAACATACAGTATATGGCTGGTCTCGGTACTTTAAAGAAAACATACACACCAGTATTCCATTTCTCCCTAAACATTTTAAGCATCGAAGTCTTTAACTAACGCGATACCGGAGTCAACAAGCATACTTTTAGAATTTGATTAAAAGGGAATATAATATGGAATCGCATATCTCAAGAAATTAATAACGATATAATTATATTCATGTTGCAAAAGAACTGCAACGGACATAAAAACTCCCTTGCTTTTAACAGAGCGTTCCATAATTTCTAACTACGAAAATGCCAGGTGAAAGGATTTGTAAACATATTTTGTTAAAGCGAGTCAGTTTTTTCCGCAACACATAAAAGACATTTTTCCAAGAAAGTTTAGCCTTTGTCACTAATGAAACCACTAAATAAAGACATAAATCTAGAAATCTTAAGATTTGTTTTATTTAATGTTGGTAGCAGGATGAACTGTCAGAGTGTATATTTTGTCGCAGAGTTGCTGCAAGATGTTAACAGTGAAAAAGGTATTTAGAAATGAGTTATTTCAAGATGAAAATTTTCAGAATAATTGCAAATCTAGCAGGATAGAGAAAGCACAGAAAACTGGCAGTTAGATTGATCAGACTAGTATGAAAAGTCATTTAGCAAAGGGAATGAGAAGAGTGACAAACTAGTATACTTTAGATCTTTTTAAATCTGATCATGTTTCCCTATAACAATAATAAAAAACTTTATTTGATATATCACCATTAAAGGTGGCATCTCAAAGCAATACAGTAGATGTAAAAACAGATAAAAGGACCACAGATTACAAAGTAAATGCATATAAGAAAGACAAGCAGTTAGAGGTGCTACCAAAATTAGAAAATGAAGCAGATACAGACACTAAGTCTTCTGAAAAGAAAGGTTCTGAGGTTAGATTTAAACTGGCCCTGGTGTGTGTGTGTTTGTGTCTGTCTGTCCTGTGATGGACTGGCGCTATGTCTACGGTGTATTCTGCCTTGTGTCCGTCGCTTACTGGGATAGGCTCCAAATCCTCTGTACTGGATAAAGAGATTAGAAATGGATGGAAGTAAAGGCACTGTGTGGATGGAACTATACACAGTGTTAGAAACCCACTATGAAATGGCAGCATCTCACTGAGAATAAAACATTTTATAGGGCTGGCTTAAGGAAACAGCCTTTCCACCTCTCTTGCACATCAGTATCCATACCTAGTTATTTAAACAAATTGCCTCTAATTATAAACATCTTAATATGCTGGCTCTGTGGATCCGCATCAGCTATGTTTGCCCATTCCTTCAATTCATGTGCATCCAACACACAGTTCAAAGCTAGCAACTACACAAAATCTAAAATATGAGCTCTACTTGCCACTTACAATACCAACAGTACCAGCTAACTTTAGTAGTGACATTTTCATGGATCTTTTTAACAATAAAATTTACAACATCAGACTTCAGACACAATTAAACAGGGCTCAAAAAAGTCTGGTACAAACATTTTCAGCATGGAATAAACCTTTACTTTAATGGTATAAACCTTAAATGGATTCATATTCTCAATAAGATTTGGTGCTCAGTAACATGACTTAGAAAATGACAGAAGACATACGTATCATGCTTATCCTTCTATTTTTCATAATTGTAAACTCCTTAAGGCAGTTACATTTTCTCTGTTCTGACCTGGAGTTACAGAGAAATTTAAATTCTAATAAGAGATTTGTAATGAGGAAAGTCATACCAATCACTCATACCAGGATTTGCAATCACAATACAAATACTTTCTTTCTGTATGTGTTTATTTTGCAGTTTGAGTCTATGGCATTCCTTTGGGGGTCTATACTCCAAGGCATGACTTTTTTATGGGAACATGACATTTTTTTAAAGTCTTTTAATGCAAGCTTCATATAAACCCTTAGCAGTGGTTACTGTCTGGAGCAGGTACTTGAATGGCACAGATTCATTGAAATGATTCAATTTCTTTTGAAAATATTTGGGATAATACATATTCCAGAAATCACAGCCGTTGAATTATCCAGAAATTAATTTCTCTCAGGGTGTATTTAACCCCTCATGGATGGCATTGTATGAAATGAGTTTGAAGTTCCCATTTGCCTCTATTATGAGATGCTGTGGACACTATTTTATACATTTTAGGAGTGTCCATAGGAAGGTATGTTCTAGAAAGAGTGAACTTCTGTTTTGCCATTATTTTTAATAGGGGCGTTACATGTTTACACTTGGTGCTCCTACTAGAGGAGAGGATATGATTAATCTAGGCTTATCACAGAAACTGAAACACATCTGGTTGGTGAGTCTACTGTGGGTAAAATGTTACTGGTACCGCATGTTGTAAAGCTCGGTATTTTCTCTCTTGGCCTGACTTTTTTTAATGTCTGAGTGTTAGAATCCATGTTGTTGCTGGTAAGGGAATGGTAGGTGCTGTGATTGACACAGTCAAAGCCTTGTACAGAGATACCATTGTAGCTGTTTGACAGTATTTTAGATGCCCTTAGTTAAAAGCATGGGAGGAAGTACTGCCAAGGGAAGGGGGGGGAGCAAGGATTTTTTCTTTGATTTTGTGAGGTTATTTTTTGTTATATTGTGTTTCAGAAAGCAAGAAAATAAGATTTACTGTATGATAAAAAGAGAAAGAGCTGGAGTAGATCCTCAGATCAGTTTGCTACCAGCAATCAAACAAAAAAATGGAAAGAATTGTCTCCTCCTGATTGGAACCTTTCTTACTGTCTTATTATAATTTATCAGGCTATCTTTTAATTTCCACTGAGAGAAGGAAGTCACTTGTCATGCAGCTATTTTATTCTTCATTGTACAATATGCTCTAAGTTAGCAAATGAAACATGAAATAAATCAAGAATACGATTAACATGAATGTATAAACATCCAAACTATACTTTATCACATTTAATTATTGGGTTAGCTTTTTATTGAGCCAAAATGTTATAAATGTGTGAACGTCTGTAAAATGGAAATATTTATATTTTTCTCTTTTCTGTTACCTGCCTGACAGCATTTTGTATCCCATTCAGTATATTACTGGAAAATATTAGACCCAACCTAAAGAATTCATGGGGGTAGTGGGACACAGTACTGCAAAGAGTCTCCTAAAGGGACAGAGCTATTAGTACTTATGTGTTTGAGTCTGGAGAATATAGTAAACTCTAAACATTAAGGGAATGCATGGAATCGGAAAATATAAATTGCATAGTACACAAGACTTAACTGGTTTTATTCTAGGAAAGCAGACAAGACTGAGTCATGGGACTCAGAGGATCCAAGGCTAGACTGAGTATAATAGGCTTCGGGCTTCTATTGTGACATCTACTGTAAATTACAAAAATGTTAAAAGTAAACAAAATAAAGTAACTAGAATGTGGTCTGAAATCACCCCTTTAGACACCCCTTTTACTTCACTGGAGTCAGATATGAAAGGCAATAGTCTCCCGTTCTGTCTGCTGTGTGTTGCAGCAGAGGGACTCCCTGCAGCTGAAAGGGGCAGAGTAACTTGCATGCCCTCTAGTACAGTTTACACATGCACGACTTTAAAAGCTAGCAAGACAGGTTTCGATTCACATTAGCTGGCGAGCCTTGTTAAAAAACGAATGATAATGTAACATGCCACTGTTCATGAACAAAGTTATACTGAGATTTCCTAAGATACGTGATTAAAAAATAAATAAATAAAAATTTGAATCTCCTGCGGAACACATTCCATAAGAATCAGCGGTTTTACAGTATATATCGCCTTTAAAGGTGGCTTCTCAAAACGCTTTACGGGATAAAAACAACCAGAACAGCAGCAACAACAATATTGTATTTCGTTGCATTTTGAAAACCAAGTAATAACTTAACTATACAGTACGTGCAAACGTTTCGTATGTTGCTGTCGTGAATGCCTGCGTACCCATAAGTATTTTATTTGCCTTGAGTCTGTCTACAGTATCTCTGTCCCACTACCCCCCTCTCTCCCTCAATTCAATTCAATTCAAGGTGTTTTATTTGCATGACAGATGGGTACAATTCTTGTTGGGAATGTATACTTTGATATTTACACCCGGCGCGGCACCGAGGGAGCGTCTGCATTTATAACTTGGTTTTTAAAATTAGTCAAGCAATATGAAGCATCTCCTTTAACTTTTAAGTCCCTTAAATACATTGAGCACAGCTTTCTCACCATCCTTACACAAAGCAGAAACTGTCCGATGACTCACAGTACAAGTGGAAAGATTACAGATTTTAATCGTCTTTAATTTTGTCTATAATTTTGCCTGTGGAGTGTATCTTATTAAGCTATAAATTGTATTTTGAGCGCGTTTTTTGACTTTTTTTTAATTGCATTTTCGGCGCGGACAGCACATACAAGGGTTAATGAACTGCGCCAAGAAATTTAAAATAGTATTCTTTAGGTGTGAGGGTAGGAGTGGACCGCAGCAGGCATAATCAGCAAACCAGGAAAACAAAGAACAGGACAGGTGAGATGTGTATCCAGAAAGCGAGTGATCAGAAAAAGGAAATGGAAAACGCAGAAAAAGGAAACGCTTTACAGGATAAAAACAATAACAACAGTAGTGGCTGGGCAAACGATTTTTTTTAATCGAAATACAAATTGAGATACTGTACTGTATAATGATGTGCATGAACAAAGGTATACTGCAATTTTCCTTAGATACGCGATTAATGCTTCGTAGGAGGAGGCGGTCTTTTCCTCTTGTCTAACAGTCTGTCCACAAACAAAACATTCCTGTTAGACAAGAGGAATTGAAAAAAAACAATTTTGTCAATGAAAACCGGTGTGTGTGTCTCTCCCTGCTGGATGTCCCTCTCACAAACTGCTGAATGAATAAAATAATTTTATTGAAAACGCGTTTGCGATTGTCTGGTATTTAATTTGGTCCCTTTTAACTGTTTTTCGATCTACTGTATTGCTTTGAGATGCCACTTTTAAAGGCGATATGTAAAATAAAGTTTTTTATTATTGTTATAGAGAAACATGATCAGATTTTCCCTGGTTCAGAAAAAAGTTCTAAAGTGCTACACATAACTTTCTTAATTCGATGTATTTAAAGCAGTGAACTACTTTAGGTGTCACATAACATTCAGAAATACAATCACGTATTTGACAAATAAAAACGATTATAATCTAATCCTTCCACATTTGATCCCAAAATCCCAAGAAATATAAATCTTGATGGGTAGAAAGCTATGCTGAAAGTTTATTAAGATACTTAGAAGACAAAGATACTGTATCAATTTATGTTGCATTTGCCTGATAATGATTAAAAAACACATATAATTAAACATGCGTTTGCGATTTAAATCAGAACACGATTTAAATCAATATAAATGTTTATATTGTAACGCATACTGTCCAGCCTCCATTTCTCTATAAAAATTTACTCTGTTGCACACACACACACAATAGAAGCAGGAACCACTGTCAGAAGGGAAGATATGTTCAAAATATCGCAAATATCGATCATGTTGCGATATTTTGAAATATAAAAGTCAATTGATTGTCCATAATATCGCTATTCTATTTTTTCGAAGAAATGTTTGTTAAAAGAAAAGTCTAGCACCAGCTGGATTCGAACACACAACCTGCCAGCTGGTAGTCACGCACCTAGACCAGTCGGCTACAAGATAGCACGCATGAACAGGCAGGCGAAACAGCCCTACACAGCCCTGTCGCAGCACACGAATACCGTTATTAAATCCTTTAGATACGCGATTCCATATTATATTAGCAGAAAAGCTTAAAACTACCACTTTTTCACACGCTATTTCACATGCTAGTTAAATACTTCGATGCTTAAAATCGTTAGGGAGAAATGGAATACTGGTGTGTATTTTTCCTTTAAAGTGCCGATTCCTGGAATCTGACTGGCTGACACCCCTCTGAAGTGGTTCCATAAAATCTGGTATACGGAAAAGAAAGCGTTGATAAATACAAGTGTCTTTTAATACACTCTTTGCTGTGCTCTTGAGGATCCTTGTGATATTTTAAGCTCTAGTTGAATGATAGGTGTCGCATTTTAAATCATTTTCGTAGTTAGAAATTATGAAACGCCCTGTTAAAAGCAAGGAAGTTTTTATGCCCGTTGAAGTAAAACAAAATGCCTGACAAAGTATGGCTTGGACAGATTCCAAGTGCTTGTACAAATGTGCTAAAGAAATTATACTTTGAGTATACAGCTTGTCCAAAGTCATCCATTATTAATACTATTAGTAATATCTTCAGTAAAGGCTTTGATGCATAAATATTTCTGATAAAGGTAGGTTGTGTACTTTTGTCCAACTGAGCAATCTTGCTTTCATAAAATATACCAACATTTTAATGACTGATGATTAACATGCTGTAATACACAGTTCAAAATTAAAGGCTCAAATGCTGTACATGAGAGGTTAAGCTCCCCCTGGCGGTTTTACAAGGCGACGCCGGATAGTTAACCACGTGACACCACGTTAACTGCGTCATACTGCGTGATACTGCGACACGCCCACCGGGGTATGCCGCGAAATACCTCACTCATTTTGAATGGCTGCATCTGTATACTGTCCTACAACTGTTATTATTGATCACCGAATTATTGTACTTGACATGACTTCATTCAGCCTTTCCTGAACGTCTATGACAGGCAGAGAGAGTGCTGTTTCTGGTGCGATCTTTTGCAGCTGACATTTCACTGTTTTAAACGAACAAGAAATTAGATTGCTCATAAATCAGTTATTCTATATAAACACAGCGTAATTGCCCTCCGAAAATCCTCTTTTTCTTGTTCGTTTTAGAGACCTTGATCGAAACTGATTTTAGATGTCAGAAAGGATTTATTTTCTCTGTATTTCCTACATTGCTTTGTCGAGATTTTAACTTTATATCTAACTTTATATCTAGGCTCAGATTTCAACTATAAATCGTACAGTAATTAATAGCAGTAAATACTGATGTTTTGCGCCCTCTTACCACAAAAATATATGTTTTGTAGTTGGGATTAACTTTATTTCGTACGCGTAGCTACTCCGATTCGGACACCGAACAGTTAAAGATGGTGGCAAATCAGACACCCAGAGGGGGGGCGTCTTCTCGCCTCCATAACTAAAATGCCAAATAGGAGTGGCTTAAGCGACATACACAGTCGTGTAACTGACAGTTTGAGGTAGCCTATCGTGTAAATTTCGCTTTGTTGCTGATAGGTTAAGCTTTCGAAACTCTGCCCCAAAGTCATGTGACTGATTTTTCGCCCTGTTTCGTTGGTTAAACGCAATGATCACAAGCACCACCATGGTAACTGGGATGTGTAGTTTTTAATTCCGTTTGAATTATAACTGTACGTACTGTCTTCATATTTGGCCAGGGCTTTAAAGAGAAGGCGCGCCAAAAAATTTCGGTGCCGTCGTCTCCGCTTTAAAGGTACCCCCGTGCTGGAAGAATTTGACCTCGGAACGTTTGCCCAGCGTAGTTATAGTGGACATAAAAACAAGAGTTTGCTGGCATTATATCCTAGAAGACACAGACCGGCACCAGACCGGTAAATGCTTGATGAACTAGGGATTGGACAGTTTCCAAGTGCTTGTACAATCGATGGAAATGTTCAAATAAATGTGCAAAAGAAATAAACACAATAATCATTTATTTCTTTATCATATTAGCTAGCTAATATCCTCTCTTTGCTAGTTAGTGGCTGTGTTTCTGCGTTGGGTAGCAACGGGTGACTGTTCTCAGGCGGAAGATGTAAACAGCTTAATTTTCGTGTTAAATAATTTTTAAAAATTAAAATTCATTCTATACAGCAATCACATATTTGGGTACCGTTTCATACAACTTTCATGCTTAAAATGTTTAGGGAGAAATGGAAGACTGGTGTGTATTTTTTCTTTAAACTATCAAGACCAGCCATACACAGTACAGTTTATGTACATACAGTAATGTTTATGTTCCTAAATTAATATCGTTTATGACCTTCAGATGCGTTATGCTCCTCTTCTTTTTATGCTCAGCTACTAAAATTTCCCTTTAGTGGTACAATTCCATATAAATATTCAAAACTAAGCAGATTGAAATGTGCACAGTAAAGACATTAGATGATTAAATCTTTTCACTACCAACCAATGCACCACGAGTGCCCCTGTCGGTCATTTTGGCCAGCCAATCACTTACCGCGGTGCCCTACGGTGCCCTGCGGGTTGGTTACTGTACCACGGGTTTTTACCGCTCATTTTGAATGGCTGCATCTGTAGGTTGTCTCTCGCAATGTTCAGGAATTGCATTCCGAAACTGAGTCAGATCAAAAGTTGTAAGAAAAGCACCTATGGTGTCGGTTCGAACAGCTTTATTGATTCGATGTTAAAGGCCGGAAATGGGGCACAAGACACGCGACCGCAAAAAGCGTCGCCATCTGCTTCCAGCTGCAAAATGCCGTTTGCGGACGCTGAAGCATTTGAACTTGAACTTTATTGCCATATGTAACCGGTACTGGTACAATGGAATTCTTACTTACAGAAGGTCTCTCGATTGTAAAACAAGTGTAAAAAACAAGACAAAGTGCAAACAGTGCATCAAGACAATGTACAAACAAACAATAGACAATGTGCAAGTAAACATGTAGACATTTCTTTCCAAGGCAGCGGGTACAAGCGATCTCGCGTTTTAAAACCACCAGGAAAAGCAGAAAGGCACTTTTCCTTGCTTGCGCCAGCACACGACGACGTGAGAAGAACACCGTAGTCGGTAGGATTCGAATCTGCGCGGGGAAACCCCAATGGATTTCTAGTCCATCGTCTTAACCACTCGGCCACGACTACAGTGAGCACCGCTGTTGCTGCGTTCTTGCTACAATCTCACATGGATCGCGAGGCGCTGGCGGAAACCTTTTTCAAAGTCGTTCTCCATTAAAAAAAAACCTTTCCAAAATACAAGCCTTGCAGACAGACACGCCTCAGAGGACTTAAGGGTGGCTTCATGTGGGAATGATAAAGTCTCCCCGTCCGGACAGGAAAATGGCACTTTGTTAGACACAAAGAAAAAATCAACAACAGACAAATGTCCACAAGCATTTAAGAAGCCGCACCATGTTCTTGCTACAATCTCACACGGATCGCGAGACGCCGGCGGAAACCTTTTTCAAAGTCGTTCTCCATTAAAAAAAAAACCTTTCCAAAATACAAGCCTTGCAGACAGACACGCCTCAGAGGACTTAAGGGTGGCTTCATGTGGGAATGATAAAGTCTCCCTGTCCGGACAGGAAAATGGCACTTTGTTAGACACAAAGAAACAATCAACAACAGACAAATGTCTACAAGCATTTTAGAAGCTGCACTTGAAATAGCTCTTATATTCGTGTTAGACGCAGGAATCGCCTTTTTATTGACGTTCTTACGAACACCATGGAAAGCAAAATAAAGCAAAGCAGAGCAGAACAAAACGAACAAAATAAAACCCTCACGTCCTGCACTTGAATATAATGCCGTTACGTGCCGAAGCGGTATTGGACGTCATCCTAGCACTGCAACCCGGGGCGTACGGTATATGGGAAGGAGCACACGTCACGAATCGTCTCTAATCACTCCCTGCACTGTAAGGCGCCTTGAAGCGTGCACCCTCAACATTCATCTTTGCGCATCTGTGAAAGGTAAACTCTTGAGCAAACTCTGAACCAGACGCTCAAACTCCAGCTAGGATTAGGGGTCGCATTCCCATGCTACTTGAACACTTTGTTCAAACCAGGCTGTCCGGACATGAGTTGGCGCGCTCCAGATTTTCTTTTTCTTTTTTTTCCCTCGTACTCGAGGGTCATTTTCCTGTTCCACATGCAATTTCAACATCTTCCTTGGGAGATGTCAAGCCAGCAAGCCACTGCTGTGCTTCAGTGGCCGGTGTGGAGTTCAGTGGCCCTGTTGTACACGGAAAGCACATTGAGCTCCTTGGACATGAAAAGTTCCAGTTAAAAGCCATTTGTCATCCTTTCTCTTGGTGTCGATGTTGCTATTGTATGTAAAGGTGGCAACTTGCTCAGCGAGCAGGCGGAGCGCACAGCGAATGCAGATGTGTCTGAGTTGTGTGTCCAAGTGGCTGCAAAAGGACAGAGCTCCTGGCGCGCTGTGGCTTAGTTGGTTAAAGCGCCTGCCTAGTAAACAGGAGATCCCGGGTCCGAATCCCAGCGGTTCCTTTTTTTGTTCTGTCTTCTCGAACAGGACTGGTCATTATGGACAACCGCCTACGGCTAGACTTAATTAAATGCAAGTATTCATTTCCTGTCTTGAACGACTTGTTTTTCTTAGAATGCAACTTGCAAAACATGAAATGCAAACCTTGCTAATCAGCGCTCGCGGCTGGAAAACAAAAAAGAAGTCAGCAATGTTTTTTCTTTAACCTTAACCCTGCTAATGGAGGAGTTAAACGACCGAGTCTACGCAGCTTAAACGGTCCGCACGTCGGGTTCTTAGCTGAAAGGGTGGTAAATCAGGCTCACCCAGTCCTTAATCTTTTAAAGAGGATAAAAAATTGAACCTAGTCGCCACATCACATACATCCTGTTCAATGATAAGAAGGTGACATCTGTCCTCGCTCCAGAGTAAATCACACGTTGAGGGCATTTTTTTTCCACTTTACCGTGAGTCGGGCTCGGCTGCACACAGGCGAGAGCAGAGCAATGAGGTCACGGGGACAGGGGAGTCACACGCTGGCGGTTTGAACACGCGGAAGATCACTGAGGGATCTACAGTATATGGACCCTCTGTGCGCCACCCGTCCAAACTCTGGACTCTGAATCCTGCCATCCGAGTTTAGATCTCGGCGGAACCTGAGCCGCAGTTCCTTCTTAAAACGTAATCTGGTGAGCATTTCTAGAATCGTACTTGTATAGATGCAGCCTTTAATGTGTTGCTAGGTTAAAATTGATGACTTCTTGAACTTCAGTAGGCAATTGCCCTCTTGATTTCGGATTTAATTGCTTTACTACAGGGGTGCTTTTATGATGACAGAGTCATGTTCAGGTACTTTGCTGGATGGAGGAAGCTCATTTCGGACTCTGTGATCTGCTCACCTGGAAAGGTCTGCTGTACTACTACAAGAGAGAAGTAGAGTCTGGAAGAAGGGACAATTTTATGATGCTTTGGAAGAAAGTGTTTTTTTTTCTTTGAAATCGAAATGAATCAGAATATCAGTGCAAAGGACAAACTCTTTGTTTGGTTTAAAGAGATATGGTTTTAAACAGACACAATGTAGAAAACAGGTGTTTCTCACTTTTGGAAAAGAATGGACCGGGGGTAATGTTTTACTAGTTGCAGTGCTGAGCTCACTGGGTTGCAGTCGTGCAGTGTGACACCAGGGCCAGTGGCACAATGGATAACGCGTCTGACTACGGATCAGGAGATTGTAGGTTCGACTCCTGCCTGGCTCGGGTCACTTTTAAACGCATCAGGCTACTCCCTAAGTAGCCTGTGCTACTTACTGTATGTGGGTGTAATCGTACCCAGTACGAGATTTCCTTCATGTAAATGAACTGCACCTGGGCTCAGTACGGTGCTGAGAGCCCAGCGTTGCTGTTCTAATTAGCACGCACTGCATCGGCTATGAACCCGAACATTTCAATTATTCCGATCAGTAAGTCAACACGTAGTCCACATGAAAGGTAGAAATATTCTCTTGTCTGTCTCTTGTTTGTATATAACTGAATGTCCCTGACAATGTACTGTTAGTTTTAATTGAAGAACGGCATTTGTGTTCAAATATAGCAGACAAGTTTACGTAACTGCTCATGCGACACTCAGTTGTAATTAGTCAAGAAATAAAGTCGAACAACAGCTGAGGGTTTGAATGTGAACGTATCAGATTGCAGCGCCTTTTACTTCCATTGACAAATGATAGAGATTCGAAGAGAGATCCTTCAGACCGGCAAGCAAACCCACGGCTTTTTCGGTTTTCTATCTAGGCAACGTTGGTGTCTGCAATAGCATAAATGAAAGCACGATGCAATTTCTGTGGCTACATTTGTTGCACTTCATGCACAGTAAGAGTGTTTCTAACACCAAATAAAAACTCAACAATTAGCGATCACGCCTTCTCCTCAGTTAACCCACTGAAACCCTCGCTGATAAGAGTTCTTTACTGCGTGCTTTACGAGCACCTATCGTGTCGGTTCTTTGAGCTTTATTGATCCGGTTTTCAAAGGCATAAGTAGAGCACCAGACATGCGAACGCAAAATGTGTGGTTATCTGAAGAATTGATTTCCATGGCAGCGGGTCCAAGCGATTTAGCGTTTTTATAGTACCAGAAAAGGAGAAGCGGCACTTCGCCTCTGCCGCGCAGGCACACTACAACGTGCGGCAGACGCCGTAGACGGCAGGATTTGAACCTGCGCGGGGAGTCCCCACCAGATTTCGAGTCCATCACCTTAACCACTCGGCCACGACTACGGCGAGCTCGCCACTGCCGCATTCCTCCTATAATCTAACACGAGTGCGAGGTGGCTGGGGAAACCTTTTCAGAGTCGCTCCCCGTTAAAAAAAAATACCTTTGACAAAATACGTGCCGGCAGACAGACACGCCTCCGAGGGTTTAAGGGTGGCTTCACGTTCAAAGGATAAAGTCTCCCCGTCCTGATGTCAAAATGCAACTTTGGCAGACAGAAAAAACATCAACAAACCACAAATGTGGACAAGGATTTTACAAGCTGCACCACACTGCACTTTGAAAAGCATTTAAATTAGTGTTAGACGCAGGAATTGCCTTTGGTTTACGCGCTTACGAAAGCCCTCAGCTCCTGCAGTTGAATATAATGCCGTTACGTGTCGAAGCAGTAACGTACGTCATCCTACCACTGCAGCACGGGGAATATAGGGAAACGAGCACACACTACGAATCGTCTCAATCACTCCCTAGAGTTGTAAGGCGCATTGAAGGGTGCACCGCCATCATTAATCGTTGCGCCTCTTGAAAGGAAAGCTCTTGAGCAGTCTTTGAAACAGCTCGGATGAAACACTTGATTGCTTCCATGTGCATCTGGAGTTAATTTCTTATTTTCACTTCACGCCGCCCAAAGCATTTCTAAAACAGGAGATTCGCGTTTGGGAATGCGCCCTGCCCTACAAATAAAACAGGTCTACGGGTCTGAAACCTGCTCCACAGAAAACAGTTTTGTTGCGCTTTTGATCAAAGGGAGATTCGTTGTTCTTACTTTTTGATGACATAACACCCAAAGGGGCTTCTTTGGAGTTGGATTCCAACCAGCATCCTAAAGTTTATTGGCGGTATCCTTTACAGTTCTCTGTTCGGTCGACAAGGGACTGAAGTGGGCAGCTTTCCTCACACATACAGTGCAATGTACTGTAGTGTTCCCGTTCACTGAATTCGCAGTTCTGCATCAGACCTCTAACTCGTTTCCTTAGTCTTGGTCAGCTTGAATTTAAGCCACGAACCATCCTTCTACTGTATAAACGTCTAGAGGAATCACAAACTATTTGAGAGGCCATCATCCCAGGGGGAACTGACAAAGTCTATCTCTAAACACCTAGCGCAGTCTCTCGAGAGACTGTCAAAAAACACTTTCGCCGTTTGTGTTGCAAGTAAGTGAAAACGCGGTCTCAACCCAGAGCCACTTGGCAGCAGCAGCACATAAATACTGTTTCTGTCACTGCACTACTGATACCGACGTTAGCCTACTATACCATGTTCAGCCACCGCTGGAAAACATACTGCTCTAGTACCGAGGGCCGACTTTGAACAGGCACACGCGTCAGCCATGGAGAGCGACGAGAATGGGATTCGAACCCATGCGTGCAGAGCACAATGGATTAGCAGTCCATCGCCTTAACCACTCGGCCACCTCGCCAAGGAAACCAGGCTGTCCGGACATGAGTTGGCGCGCTCCAGATTTTCTTTTTCTTTTTTTTCCCTCGTACTCGAGGGTCATTTTCCTGTTCCACATGCAATTTCAACATCTTCCTTGGGAGATGTCAAGCCAGCAAGCCACTGCTGTGCTTCAGTGGCCGGTGTGGAGTTCAGTGGCCCTGTTGTACACGGAAAGCACATTGAGCTCCTTGGACATGAAAAGTTCCAGTTAAAAGCCATTTGTCATCCTTTCTCTTGGTGTCGATGTTGCTATTGTATGTAAAGGTGGCAACTTGCTCAGCGAGCAGGCGGAGCGCACAGCGAATGCAGATGTGTCTGAGTTGTGTGTCCAAGTGGCTGCAAAAGGACAGCGCTCCCGGCGCACTGTGGCTTAGTTGGTTAAAGCGCCTGCCTAGTAAACAGGAGATCCCGGGTCCGAATCCCAGCGGTTCCTTTTTTTGTTCTGTCTTCTCGAACAGGACTGGTCATTATGGACAACCGCCTACGGCTAGACTTAATTAAATGCAAGTATTCATTTCCTGTCTTGAACGACTTGTTTTTCTTAGAATGCAACTTGCAAAACATGAAATGCAAACCTTGCTAATCAGCGCTCGCGGCTGGAAAACAAAAAAGAAGTCAGCAATGTTTTTTCTTTAACCTTAACCCTGCTAATGGAGAAGAGTTAAACGACCGAGTCTACGTAGCTTAAACGGTCCGCACGTCGGGTTCTTAGCTGAAAGGGTAGTAAATCAGGCTCACCCAGTCCTTAATCTTTTAAAGAGGATAAAAAATTGAACCTAGTCGCCACATCACATACATCCTGTTCAATGATAAGAAGGTGACATCTGTCCTCGCTCCAGAGTAAATCACACGTTGAGGGCATTTTTTTTCCACTTTACCGTGAGTCGGGCTCGGTTGCACACAGGCGAGAGCAGAGCAATGAGGTCACGGGGACAGGGGAGTCACACGCTGGCGGTTTGAACACGCGGAAGATCACTGAGGGATCTACAGTATATGGACCCTCTGTGCGCCACCCGTCCAAACTCTGGACTCTGAATCCTGCCATCCGAGTTTAGATCTCGGCGGAACCTGAGCCGCAGTTCCTTCTTAAAACGTAATCTGGTGAGCATTTCTAGAATCGTACTTGTATAGATGCAGCCTTTAATGTGTTGCTAGGTTAAAATTGATGACTTCTTGAACTTCAGTAGGCAATTGCCCTCTTGATTTCGGATTTAATTGCTTTACTACAGGGGTGCTTTTATGATGACAGAGTCATGTTCAGGTACTTTGCTGGATGGAGGAAGCTCATTTCGGACTCTGTGATCTGCTCACCTGGAAAGGTCTGCTGTACTACTACAAGAGAGAAGTAGAGTCTGGAAGAAGGGACAATTTTATGATGCTTTGGAAGAAAGTGTTTTTTTTTTCTTTGAAATCGAAATGAATCAGAATATCAGTGCAAAGGACAAACTCTTGGTTTGGTTTAAAGAGATATGGTTTTAAACAGACACAATGTAGAAAACAGGTGTTTCTCACTTTTGGAAAAGAATGGACCAGGGGTAATGTTTTACTAGTTGCAGTGCTGAGCTCACTGGGTTGCAGTCGTGCAGTGTGACACCAGGGCCAGTGGCGCAATGGATAACGCGTCTGACTACGGATCAGGAGATTGTAGGTTCGACTCCTGCCTGGCTCGGGTCACTTTTAAACGCATCAGGCTACTCCCTAAGTAGCCTGTGCTACTTACTGTATGTGGGTGTAATCGTACCCAGTACAAGATTTCCTTCATGTAAATGAACTGCACCTGGGCTCAGTACGGTGCTGAGAGCCCAGCGTTGCTGTTCTAATTAGCACGCACTGCATCGGCTATGAACCCGAACATTTCAATTATTCCGATCAGTAAGTCAACACGTAGTCCACATGAAAGGTAGAAATATTCTCTTGTCTGTCTCTTGTTTGTATATAACTGAATGTCCCTGACAATGTACTGTTAGTTTTAATTGAAGAACGGCATTTGTGTTCAAATATAGCAGACAAGTTTACGTAACTGCTCATGCGACACTCAGTTGTAATTAGTCAAGAAATAAAGTCGAACAACAGCTGAGGGTTTGAATGTGAACGTATCAGATTGCAGCGCCTTTTACTTCCATTGACAAATGATAGAGATTCGAAGAGAGATCCTTCAGACTGGCAAGCAAACCCACGGCTTTTTCGGTTTTCTATCTAGGCAACGTTGGTGTCTGCAATAGCATAAATGAAAGCACGATGCAATTTCTGTGGCTACATTTGTTGCACTTCATGCACAGTAAGAGTGTTTCTAACACCAAATAAAAACTCAACAATTAGCGATCACGCCTTCTCCTCAGTTAACCCACTGAAACCCTCGCTGATAAGAGTTCTTTACTGCGTGCTTTACGAGCACCTATCGTGTCGGTTCTTTGAGCTTTATTGATCCGGTTTTCAAAGGCATAAGTAGAGCACCAGACATGCGAACGCAAAATGTGTGGTTATCTGAAGAATTGATTTCCATGGCAGCGGGTCCAAGCGATTTAGCGTTTTTATAGTACCAGAAAAGGAGAAGCGGCACTTCGCCTCTGCCGCGCAGGCACACTACAACGTGCGGCAGACGCCGTAGACGGCAGGATTTGAACCTGCGCGGGGAGTCCCCACCAGATTTCGAGTCCATCGCCTTAACCACTCGGCCACGACTACGGCGAGCTCGCCACTGCCGCATTCCTCCTATAATCTAACACGAGTGCGAGGTGGCTGGGGAAACCTTTTCAGAGTCGCTCCCCGTTAAAAAAAAATACCTTTGACAAAATACGTGCCGGCAGACAGACACGCCTCCGAGGGTTTAAGGGTGGCTTCACGTTCAAAGGATAAAGTCTCCCCGTCCTGATGTCAAAATGCAACTTTGGCAGACAGAAAAAACATCAACAAACCACAAATGTGGACAAGGATTTTACAAGCTGCACCACACTGCACTTTGAAAAGCATTTAAATTAGTGTTAGACGCAGGAATTGCCTTTGGTTTACGCGCTTACGAAAGCCCTCAGCTCCTGCAGTTGAATATAATGCCGTTACGTGTCGAAGCAGTAACGTACGTCATCCTACCACTGCAGCACGGGGAATATAGGGAAACGAGCACACACTACGAATCGTCTCAATCACTCCCTAGAGTTGTAAGGCGCATTGAAGGGTGCACCGCCATCATTAATCGTTGCGCCTCTTGAAAGGAAAGCTCTTGAGCAGTCTTTGAAACAGCTCGGATGAAACACTTGATTGCTTCCATGTGCATCTGGAGTTAATTTCTTATTTTCACTTCACGCCGCCCAAAGCATTTCTAAAACAGGAGATTCGCGTTTGGGAATGCGCCCTGCCCTACAAATAAAACAGGTCTACGGGTCTGAAACCTGCTCCACAGAAAACAGTTTTGTTGCGCTTTTGATCAAAGGGAGATTCGTTGTTCTTACTTTTTGATGACATAACACCCAAAGGGGCTTCTTTGGAGTTGGATTCCAACCAGCATCCTAAAGTTTATTGGCGGTATCCTTTACAGTTCTCTGTTCGGTCGACAAGGGACTGAAGTGGGCAGCTTTCCTCACACATACAGTGCAATGTACTGTAGTGTTCCCGTTCACTGAATTCGCAGTTCTGCATCAGACCTCTAACTCGTTTCCTTAGTCTTGGTCAGCTTGAATTTAAGCCACGAACCATCCTTCTACTGTATAAACGTCTAGAGGAATCACAAACTATTTGAGAGGCCATCATCCCAGGGGGAACTGACAAAGTCTATCTCTAAACACCTAGCGCAGTCTCTCGAGAGACTGTCAAAAAACACTTTCGCCGTTTGTGTTGCAAGTAAGTGAAAACGCGGTCTCAACCCAGAGCCACTTGGCAGCAGCAGCACATAAATACTGTTTCTGTCACTGCACTACTGATACCGACGTTAGCCTACTATACCATGTTCAGCCACCGCTGGAAAACATACTGCTCTAGTACCGAGGGCCGACTTTGAACAGGCACACGCGTCAGCCATGGAGAGCGACGAGAATGGGATTCGAACCCATGCGTGCAGAGCACAATGGATTAGCAGTCCATCGCCTTAACCACTCGGCCACCTCGCCAAGGAAACCAGGCTGTCCGGACATGAGTTGGCGCGCTCCAGATTTTCTTTTTCTTTTTTTTCCCTCGTACTCGAGGGTCATTTTCCTGTTCCACATGCAATTTCAACATCTTCCTTGGGAGATGTCAAGCCAGCAAGCCACTGCTGTGCTTCAGTGGCCGGTGTGGAGTTCAGTGGCCCTGTTGTACACGGAAAGCACATTGAGCTCCTTGGACATGAAAAGTTCCAGTTAAAAGCCATTTGTCATCCTTTCTCTTGGTGTCGATGTTGCTATTGTATGTAAAGGTGGCAACTTGCTCAGCGAGCAGGCGGAGCGCACAGCGAATGCAGATGTGTCTGAGTTGTGTGTCCAAGTGGCTGCAAAAGGACAGCGCTCCCGGCGCGCTGTGGCTTAGTTGGTTAAAGCGCCTGCCTAGTAAACAGGAGATCCCGGGTCCGAATCCCAGCGGTTCCTTTTTTTGTTCTGTCTTCTCGAACAGGACTGGTCATTATGGACAACCGCCTACGGCTAGACTTAATTAAATGCAAGTATTCATTTCCTGTCTTGAACGACTTGTTTTTCTTAGAATGCAACTTGCAAAACATGAAATGCAAACCTTGCTAATCAGCGCTCGCGGCTGGAAAACAAAAAAGAAGTCAGCAATGTTTTTTCTTTAACCTTAACCCTGCTAATGGAGAAGAGTTAAACGACCGAGTCTACGTAGCTTAAACGGTCCGCACGTCGGGTTCTTAGCTGAAAGGGTAGTAAATCAGGCTCACCCAGTCCTTAATCTTTTAAAGAGGATAAAAAATTGAACCTAGTCGCCACATCACATACATCCTGTTCAATGATAAGAAGGTGACATCTGTCCTCGCTCCAGAGTAAATCACACGTTGAGGGCATTTTTTTTCCACTTTACCGTGAGTCGGGCTCGGTTGCACACAGGCGAGAGCAGAGCAATGAGGTCACGGGGACAGGGGAGTCACACGCTGGCGGTTTGAACACGCGGAAGATCACTGAGGGATCTACAGTATATGGACCCTCTGTGCGCCACCCGTCCAAACTCTGGACTCTGAATCCTGCCATCCGAGTTTAGATCTCGGCGGAACCTGAGCCGCAGTTCCTTCTTAAAACGTAATCTGGTGAGCATTTCTAGAATCGTACTTGTATAGATGCAGCCTTTAATGTGTTGCTAGGTTAAAATTGATGACTTCTTGAACTTCAGTAGGCAATTGCCCTCTTGATTTCGGATTTAATTGCTTTACTACAGGGGTGCTTTTATGATGACAGAGTCATGTTCAGGTACTTTGCTGGATGGAGGAAGCTCATTTCGGACTCTGTGATCTGCTCACCTGGAAAGGTCTGCTGTACTACTACAAGAGAGAAGTAGAGTCTGGAAGAAGGGACAATTTTATGATGCTTTGGAAGAAAGTGTTTTTTTTTTCTTTGAAATCGAAATGAATCAGAATATCAGTGCAAAGGACAAACTCTTGGTTTGGTTTAAAGAGATATGGTTTTAAACAGACACAATGTAGAAAACAGGTGTTTCTCACTTTTGGAAAAGAATGGACCAGGGGTAATGTTTTACTAGTTGCAGTGCTGAGCTCACTGGGTTGCAGTCGTGCAGTGTGACACCAGGGCCAGTGGCGCAATGGATAACGCGTCTGACTACGGATCAGGAGATTGTAGGTTCGACTCCTGCCTGGCTCGGGTCACTTTTAAACGCATCAGGCTACTCCCTAAGTAGCCTGTGCTACTTACTGTATGTGGGTGTAATCGTACCCAGTACAAGATTTCCTTCATGTAAATGAACTGCACCTGGGCTCAGTACGGTGCTGAGAGCCCAGCGTTGCTGTTCTAATTAGCACGCACTGCATCGGCTATGAACCCGAACATTTCAATTATTCCGATCAGTAAGTCAACACGTAGTCCACATGAAAGGTAGAAATATTCTCTTGTCTGTCTCTTGTTTGTATATAACTGAATGTCCCTGACAATGTACTGTTAGTTTTAATTGAAGAACGGCATTTGTGTTCAAATATAGCAGACAAGTTTACGTAACTGCTCATGCGACACTCAGTTGTAATTAGTCAAGAAATAAAGTCGAACAACAGCTGAGGGTTTGAATGTGAACGTATCAGATTGCAGCGCCTTTTACTTCCATTGACAAATGATAGAGATTCGAAGAGAGATCCTTCAGACTGGCAAGCAAACCCACGGCTTTTTCGGTTTTCTATCTAGGCAACGTTGGTGTCTGCAATAGCATAAATGAAAGCACGATGCAATTTCTGTGGCTACATTTGTTGCACTTCATGCACAGTAAGAGTGTTTCTAACACCAAATAAAAACTCAACAATTAGCGATCACGCCTTCTCCTCAGTTAACCCACTGAAACCCTCGCTGATAAGAATTCTTTACTGCGTGCTTTACGAGCACCTATCTTGTCGGTTCTTTGAGCTTTATTGATCCGATTTTCAAAGGCATAAGTAGAGCACCAGACGTGCGAACGCAAAATGTGTGGTTATCTGAAGAATTGATTTCCATGGCAGCGGGTCCAAGCGATTTAGCGTTTTTATAGTACCAGAAAAGGAGAAGCGGCACTTCGCCTCTGCCGCGCAGGCACACTACAATGTGCGGCAGCCGCCGTAGACGGCAGGATTTGAACCTGCGCGGGGAGTCCCCACCAGATTTCGAGTCCATCGCCTTAACCACTCGGCCACGACTACGGCAAGCTTGCCACTGCCGCATTCCTCCTATAATCTAACACGAGTGCGAGGTGGCTGGGGAAACCTTTTCAGAGTCGCTCCCCGTTAAAAAAAAATACCTTTGACAAAATACGTGCCGGCAGACAGACACGCCTCCGAGGGTTTAAGGGTGGCTTCACGTTCAAAGGATAAAGTCTCCCCGTCCTGATGTCAAAATGCAACTTTGGCAGACAGAAAAAACATCAACAAACCACAAATGTGGACAAGGATTTTACAAGCTGCACCACACTGCACTTTGAAAAGCATTTAAATTAGTGTTAGACGCAGGAATTGCCTTTGGTTTACGCGCTTACGAAAGCCCTCAGCTCCTGCAGTTGAATATAATGCCGTTACGTGTCGAAGCAGTAACGTACGTCATCCTACCACTGCAGCACGGGGAATATAGGGAAATGAGCACACGCTACGAATCGTCTCAATCACTCCCTAGAGTTGTAAGGCGCATTGAAGGGTGCACCGCCATCATTAATCGTTGCGCCTCTGTGAAAGGAAAGCTCTTGAGCAGTTTTGAAACAGCTCGGATGAAACACTTGATTGCTTCCATGTGCATCTGGAGTTCATTTCTTATTTTCACTTCACGCCGCCCAAAGCATTTCTAAAACAGGAGATTCGCGTTTGGGAATGCGCCCTGCCCTAAAAATAAAACAGGTCTACGGGTCTGAAACCTGCTCCACAGAAAACAGTTTTGTTGCGCTTTTGATCAAAGGGAGATTCGTTGTTCTTACTTTTTGATGACATAACATCCAAAGGGGCTTCTTTGGAGCTGAATTCCAACCAGCATCCTAAAGTTTCTTGGTGGTATCCTTTACAGTCCTCTGTTCGGTCGACAAGGGACTGAAGTGGGCAGCTTTCCTCACACATGCAGTGCAATGTACTGTAGTGTTCCCGTTCACTGAATTCGCAGTTCTGCATCAGACCTCTAACTCGTTTCCTAAGTCTTGGTCAGCTTGAATTTAAGCCACGAACCATGCTTCTACTGTATAAACGTCTAGAGGAATCACAAACTATTTGAGAAGCCATCATTCCAGGGGGAACTGACAAAGTCTATCTCTAAACACCTAGCGCAGTCTCTCGAGAGACTGTCAAAAATCTCTTTCTCCATTTGCGTTGCAAGTAAATGGAAACAGTCTCAACCCAGAGTCACTTGGCAGTAGCGGCACTTAACCACTGTTATTGTCACTGCTTGATACCAACGTTAGCCTACTATACCATGTTCAGCCACCGCTGGAAAACGTACTGCTCTAGTACCACACGTGTCAGACATGGAGAGCGACAAGTGTGTGATTTGAACCCATGCATGCAGAGCACAACGTATTAGTAGTCCATCGCCTTAACCACTCAGCCACGACTACAGCAAACGCTGTTATTGCTGCATTCTTGCTACAATCTCACATGGATCGCGAGACGCCGGCGGAAATCTTTTTCAAAGTCGTTCTCCGTTAAAAAAAAAAACCTTTCCAAAATACAAACCTTGCAGACAGACACGCCTCAGAGGACTTAAGGGTTGCTTCATATGGGAATGATAAAGTCTCCCCGTCTGGACAGGAAAATGGCACTTTGTTAGACACAAAAAAACAATCAACAACAGACAAATGTCTACAAGCATTTTAGAAGCCGCACTTGAAATAGCTCTTACATTCGTGTTAGACGCAGGAATCGCCTTTTTATTGACGCTCTTACAAACGCCATGGAAAGCAAAACAAAGCAAAGCAGAGCAGAACAAAACGAACAAAATAAAACCCTCATGTCCTGCACTTGAATATAATGCCGTTACGTGCCGAAGCGGTATTGGACGTCATCCTAGCACTGCAACCCGGGGCGTACGGTATATGGGAACGAGCACACGTCACGAATCGTCTCTAATCACTCCCTGCACTGTAAGGCGCCTTGAAGCGTGCACCCTCAACATTCATCTTTGCGCATCTGTGAAAGGTAAACTCTTGAGCAAACTCTGAACCAGACGCTCAAACTCCAGCTAGCATTAGGGGTAGCATTCCCACGCTACTTGAACACTTTGTTTACGCTCAGTGCTGGATTTTGGGAACTTTAGGACGAGTGGGACTTTTCTCCTATCTGTCAATTCGTTTTGTTTTGGTGACTCTTGGCTGTCTGTGTTGTATAGTGCAGCGTGAAGAAAACGTTTTCGAAAACTGTGCCGGCTCAAAAGTTGTAAGAAATCCTCTCCAGCTCTTTTAAGTCTCTTCAGTTTTGTCATTTAAAGTGAAACTAGATGTATAACTGGAGCCTCACTTATGCAAATGGTGAGGCTCCAGTTCGACATCTAGTTTCACTTTATATGACAGAAGTACGTCAGACTGCGCCGGACTGGGGGATCATTTCCGGTTATTTTTACCATCTTAAACATTTGAAATCCTCCCCTAGGCAATTGTGACACTTCATCTTGGCTCCACCTAGGACACTCTTCAATCTTCCATCACTTCTCTCTTCTCCCGCAACACTCTCGTCTGTCGGCAGTATGTGGCGTCTTTGCATTACCACCAATCTCACCACAGCAAGAAAGCAACGGGTTTTGGCAAGAGAGGAGGAGACTGCCTGGCCCGAACGGGGATCGAACCCGCGACCTTGGCGTTATTAGCACCACGCTCTAACCAACTGAGCTAACAGGCCTCGTGCCTGCTGTCCTCTCTGTGCTGCAAAAAATGGAATTCAGGGAAGTTTCTTTTGTCCTTCTTTGAATAGAAAGCCCTGCGATTCAGTGTACGGGCTTTCTCGTGCTGTTTAATGGTTCTTGTAACCCAAATCCTACACTGGCCTGAAGTGCCCCCCCATTTCATAGCATTTTTCAGCTGATTTCAAATGTACCTAAAGGAGAAGCAGTATTGAAGACCATCAATTACCAAGAGCTTTTGTCAAAGGTTTTGGTGGTCACTTTTAATGAGCACAGAGAGCTATGACCTCGGATTTACATCTCATCCAGAAGACGGCGCCTTTTTACCACACAGCGTCTCCGTCACTATACTGGGGCATTGGGACCCGCACAGACCTCAGGGTGAGCGTCCCACCGCTGGCTCCATTAACACCGCTTCCAGCTGTAAGCTTTGCTTTTCCCTGTAGGTCACCCTCATGCGGTTACTGACCTGGCTCACAGCTTCTAAGCTTCAGTGGGTTTTCAGTTGCGAGTTGAAAGGGGATGCAAGTGATGGAGCCGCTAACTGCAACAGCCACTGCATTGGCCGGGAATCGAACCCGGGCCTCCCACGTGGCAGGTGAGAATTCTACCACTGAACCACCAATGCACACTGCAAGGGTCTTCAAAAAAGACGTTTTTTTACCACTCTGTGCTGGATGTTGGGTCCCAAGGGAACTTCTGGACGAGTGAGAATTTTCTGCTATCAAAATTTGGTTTCGGAGACTTTTGGCAGCCTACAGATGCAGCCATTCAAAATCCGCAGGCGATACCGCATTATTTTGCGGTACGCTGTACGCAGTCTACCGCAAGCTACCGGTAAATACCGCGAGTTACCGTAAATTCTCCTATAATACGACTAGCAAAATAATAGTATCCGGAATTTCCGCAAGGTGGAGCTAATAAAGCTCAACCTCTCATGTTTGAGCTGTGGCCATCAAAGTCTTTAACAAAAATATTACTAATAGTATTAATAATGAATGACCTTGGACAAGCTGTAAGTGTAAACTCAAAGTATTGCCCTGGTCAACATTTTTTTTTTCATTGACCATCTTTGTAAAAGTAACACCACAGCATTTCGCAATCACGCATTTGTTTCCAATCATGCAAAGTACAGTAATTTTTGAGAATCGCTTCACCATGCCTTTCACATGCTCATAAAAGAGATTGATTTAGGAACATAAACATATTACCATATGAAAACTGTAATGTATACAGTATGTATATGTATATTTAATGTCTTAACTGTGCCCGTTTAAGTATTGAATATTCATATCTAATTTTACCACTGAAGGGAAATCTTAGTAGCTGAGCATAAAAAGAATAAGAGCATACTGCAACGCGTGTGAAGGCCATAAACGATATTAATTTTGGAACATAAACATACAGTATATGGCTGGTCTCGGTACTTTAAAGAAAACATACACGAAACATGGTTTCATTATGACCAGAATCGGTCTTGAGATATTTTTAACTTGATTTACAGTATTTGAGAGGTATGTCTTAACACCGATACTACAGTGCTTAAGTACTGCTCACGTATATGTTTCTAGGTTTATATTATGCATTTCATACGGTCAAATTACTTTTGAGCAACTAATAAGAAGCGCGAAACGGTATGCGTTTTAGTTTCGTTTTGTGCTGGGACCCGTGGATTGATTAGAGATATCAAGTACATACAAGTCATTTTTTAAATGTTGTAGTTCGTCTTGAAAAAATGTTACGAGTACATCATCTATCAACAATTACACAGGTTCTGTTTCCATATTGCGGATTTTGGTTACGTAATATTATTTTCTAGATTTCACGTTGTGAATATATGATTTGGGCAAACAGAGCCGCAAAGAAGTACATTATGGGTTGTTGTTGTTTTTTTTGCAGTTTTATCTAGAACAAGCGATGCTTAAACCTTTGTCTGATTCTTGTGAAACTATCCACACGACAGTTACAGTACCTAGGAGTTGACTTCAGTGATGTCACTGATGGGATGTTTCTAAAAATCCATCCTCTGTAAAACGTCTTCTCTAGTTGTCCTGCATATGTATTCGCTAATGAAGCTGTGTGTTCTGAGCCTGGATCTCTACATTTCTGTATGAACCAGCTTAGAGGGCTAAAGACAGCTTGTGTTTAAATTGAGTGTAAGGCAATTTATGCTTCTAAAGTCATGGTCAGCATTTATTATTGTACTGTGCTGTAAACTTGTTCTGTGCCTAGTCACATTATTTTATAGCGTTTTTATAGTGTTATCAAATCCGGTGGCGCTGTGTTTTAGTTTCCTGACTCCCATGTCACATGGTCTGTGATTGAAACCTGTGAAACCGGTTTAATTCGTCACAGCCAGCACTCCGGCAGAGAGGGGGTTGTACTCGTAAAGTAGAAGCAGGCGAGATTTCCAGCGAAAGACACCTCCCCCCCACCCTCATACGATTCGCATTGTAATTACACATTGTAATTGTATTACACATTGTACACATGCTTAAAAGAGAAGAGAGAAAACGCAAGCCTTCTTCAGGTGTGAGGGTCTTCTGCTCAGAATGAAACGCTAAAATGTAATGTAGGCTCTGAATGGGTTCAATTATGATTTGGGCTTGATTAAGGTCGCTGCCTTTCATCTAAAACCGTACTTGAATCCTTCGAAACTAAAAATCAGTGTTAGTGAGTTCTAAATAAAGAGGTATCCAGGTAACAGTGAAACGGGCGGACAGTCTGGGGAGATCGCCCGTTTTCCATGTAAATAGTTCCCTGGTTCCGCACCCCTTGGTGTTTCTCTCGCTCTCTCTCGGGTCACCTGATCATTAGCTCGAAAGATTTCAGTGCTTTGTGTATATTCTAATGGTAGTGGGGGCAGGGTGTGTGGGAACAGGTTTGGTTGAAATTGCATTGGAGATCTATATTCTTCACACCTGAAACATTTTCTCTGAAAGCATTTTCTTCGCAGTTTAACCGATCTTGTTACAGCATGTTACAGTTTACTATTATTAACCATATTAATTTTAAGTGCTTAATGCCATTTTTTGACCAGGCACGAATATTCTTAAGTCCATATCTTCGCAAGTGAATCAGTGCGAATTGCAATACTAATTAAATTAAAACTACTAACTACTAACTAATACTAATTAAAACAAACCAGAAACGTGTTGTTCTGTTTAATGACATTACAAGTGGAAAGATTACAGATTTTAATCGTCTTTAATTTTGTTACGTTATACATTTTAGAAACGTTTCATCCATACAAACACCACAAAACTATTTTCGATTGTATTTCTGAATAGTATGTTACACTTAGTTCACTGTTTTAAATACATCTAATTAAGAAAGTTAGGTGTTAGCATAAACTATTAGCAATCAATAATATTAAATTTAGCACTGTAATAAGCTGTTGCACTTTCCCCCGCATCTTGTAAAAATATATTTTCATTGTTCAAATATACATTAAGTCTGACTATCATATAATAAGTTAAATACAAAACTAAAGAAAAAATAGGGTTAAATATAATTCAAAATATTTTGCTAACAATGTTAACTGTTTATGAATAATAAAATGTATTAACTAAGGAGTAGGATGGCACAGTTGTTAGTATGTTTTTTGTTTTGTTTCTTTTTCATAAATACAACAGTAGTACCTGATGTCTCAGTGGCTTTCAAAATTAAATCATGCATGCAAACCTGTGAACTAGAAAGATAACTAAGCTATCCATCCATTTATAATGGTGGCGAAATGGTTAGCATTGCTATCTTGCAGCACTGGGGTCCTAGGTTCAATTCCTGCCATCCTGTGTGTGTGGGGTTTACATGTTCTCTCTGGGTTACATGGTTTTTCTCCATATGTGTGATATGACTCCCTCTCGCACTCCAAAACATACTGGTAAGTTAATTGGTTTATGGGAAAACTGGCCCTGGTGTGTGTGTGTTTGTGTCTGTCTGTCCTGTGACGGACTGGCGCTATGTCCAGAGTGTATTCTGCCTTGTGTCCGTTGCTTACTGGGATAGGCTCCAAATCCTCTGTACTGGATAAAGAGATTAGAAATGGATGGAAGTAAAGGCAGTGTGTGGATGGAACTATACACAGTGTTAGAAACCCACGATGAAATGGCAGCATCTCACTGAGAATAAAATATTTTATAGTGCTGGCTTAAGGAAACAGCCTTTCCACCTCTCTTGCACATCAGTATCCATACCTAGTTATTTAAACAAATTGCCTCTAAGTATAAACATCTTAATATGCTGGCTCTGTGGATCCGCATCAGCTATGTTTGCCCATTCCTTCAATTCATGTGCATCCAACACACAGTTCAATGCCAGCAACTACACATAATCTAAAATACAATCCTTATTTCAGTATCTATGTAAACATATAGTCTGTTAACTTCATCATCTTCATCAAAAGTATGCCTAACCCCATTAGGAAGTGTTCTTGTTATAAGTGTATTCCTCAGCTTTCCCCAAATTATCTTCTTCTTGCCAACATCTCTAGTCTTTTATCCTGCAATAACTCAGCCAACACTTAAATCTCCAAATGCTGCTTGTGTTAATTTCTTTAAATCACAAATATCATGTGTAAATACTGGCCATGTAATACTCTGCATTGTGGAATAATAGTTTATTTTAAAGGGAACTAGAGAAATCAAGAAAGGCTTTTTTTCTAGAATTAATAAATGCACATCCTGTTCACTGGGGAAATTAAATCCACACTGAGCAATCTTCAATATGTTCAGAATATGACAGCAAGAATCCTATCAGGGATGCATTACACCTGTTTTCAAGTCCTTGCACTGGTTACCTATCAGATTTCGAGTCAACTTCAAAATCCTTATCCTCCTTATATACTGTCCTACAACTGTTATTATTGATCACCGAATTATTGTACTTGACATGACTTCAATCAGCCTTTCCTGAACGTCTATGACAGGCAGAGAGAGTGCTGTTTCTGGTGCGATCTTTTGCAGCCTACATTTCACTGTTTTAAACGAACAAGAAATTAGATTGCTCATAAATCAGTTATTCTATATAAACACAGCGTAATTGCCCTCCGAAAATCCTCTTTTTCTTGTTCGTTTTAGAGACCTTGATCGAAACTGATTTTAGATGTCAGAAAGGATTTATTTTCTCTGTATTTCCTACATTGCTTTGTCGAGATTTTAACTTTATATCTAGGCTCAGATTTCAACTATAAATCGTACAGTAATTAATAGCAGTAAATACTGATGTTTTGCGCCCTCTTACCACAAAAATATATGTTTTGTAGTTGGGATTAACTTTATTTCGTACGCGTAGCTACTCCGATTCGGACACCGAACAGTTAAAGATGGCGGCAAATCAGACACCCAGAGAGGGGGGGGGGGGGGCGTCTTCTTGCCTCCATAACTAAAATGCCAAATAGGAGTGGCTTAAGCGACATACACAGTCGTGTAACTGACAGTTTGAGGTAGTCTATCGTGTAAATTTCGCTTTGTTGCTGATAGGTTAAGCTTTCGAAACTCTGCCCCAAAGTCATGTGACTGATTTTTCGCCCTGTTTCGTTGGTTAAACGCAATGATCACAAGCACCACCGTGGTAACTGGGATGTGTAGTTTTTAATTCCGTTTGAATTATAACTGTACGTACTGTCTTCATATTTGGCCAGGGCTTTAAAGAGAAGGCGCGCCAAAAAAATTCGGTGCCGTCGTCTCCGCATTAAAGGTACCCCCGTGCTGGAAGAATTTGACCTCGGAACGTTTGCCCAGCGTAGTTATAGTGGACATAAAAACAAGAGTTCGCTGGCATTATATCCTAGAAGACACAGACCGGCACCAGACCGGTAAATGCTTGATGAACTAGGGATTGGACAGTTTCCAAGTGCTTGTACAATCGATGGAAATGTTCAAATAAATGTGCAAAAGAAATAAACAAAATAATTATTTATTTCTTTATCATATTGGCTAGCTAATGTCCTCTCTTTGCTAGTTAGTGGCTGTGTTTCTGCGTTGGGTAGCAACGGGTGACTGTTCTCAGGCGGAAGATGTAAACAGCTTAATTTTCGTGTTAAATAATTTTTAAAAATTAAAATTCATTCTATACAGCAATCACATATTTGGGTACCGTTTCATAAAAATTTCATGCTTAAAATGTTTAGGGAGAAATGGAAGACTGGTGTGTATTTTTTCTTTAAACTATTGTAGTGGCAATGCTTGTTAATAAGACAGAATTAAGCGTTGGTATGCTCCTAAAGGAGGCCCCATCTCACCCTCCATCTCTGTGGTGCAGCCACAGAGAAAGAATTCATGCAAGCTGATTTAAGATGTTTTTCTTTTGATAAGAAGCAAGCTCCCAGACGGGGATGCAATTAGCTAAGCCTGGCTATCATGATCAATGGTCATCCACTGGCGCCTATCTGTCTAGGGAGTGCCGAATGGACATCTGGACTGCATTTCTAAGTGTCAAGAGTAAGTGACTTATATCTCACCTTGACCAACCAATCAGGGACTGGCAGGGCGTGGTAATACCACGTGGGTCTCCAATGCCCGCCAAACTCTCAACCAATCAGCACACATCTGGGTCTTGATCAAAAAGGGAGCGCAAGCTCAGTTCTGGGCTCTCCTTGGCCATTTTCACGCATCCTCAGAGACAATCACGTGACAACTGCTGTTGTCTGCAAAAGGACTTGGACTTTGTTCTAAGCGTGAGGCCGAGGATCCCGTACGTATTCAGAATTCTACCAACGTGAATGCTCCGCTTGATCAACGGCAGCCTACAGTTGGACCCTCGTCGACAACCTGAATAGCTTATTCAGAAGCAGCGCTGGACCGGGAACGAACCAGCTTCTTCCCAGGCAAAAGAGTAACTTGTGAGGACTCGCGGTCACACTCTGTGCATAGAGACTTTCTACTAGCCAGCCGGACTGCTGGTAGATCCCCTCGGAGCAACGACTGCCCTGCGCGCCGCATTCAGATTCCTCCGCCCGTCCTACTCCGAGCTGCACCTCGACTGGTTGGCCGGTAGCCAGAGGACGCCGACACAACGCCCATTGGACAACCGCTGCAACAGAGCCTGTCAGCTGGTTTGGTGTTCGTGCCGGGAAATTCCAAATCCAAACACAGTGGATAAGTAAACCCCATGTTCTACATTGCGTCTCGAGAATTTAATTGTACCTCAACACAAGTTGTTATCAATTTAATTCATGAGTAATGTATTTACTTCCGAGTTTAGAGTAACAGTGGGTAATAACACTGATTAGCGATTTGGTAACCGAACGATATATATTGACATATATTCTCTGTTGTGTATCTCTTTGTGTTTGCATCTCTTCGAGATTATATACCTTGTATATTGATAACCCTCACAGTAAGGTCTGCCGCTCGTATCCAGGCAGACTAGTATATGTTTGGTGCACAGTTTATATTAATAAATGTATCTCGTGTATTGAACCCGTGTGTGTGCGTTGTTAGTTGTTCTGACGATTGATTTTCTAAAAGCCCCAACGAACAACCTCGTGATTACTGCTACAATTGATAATTGTCTCAGTAAACCCATCAAACCACTACATTTAATGGCGTCCCTGGGTGGGCGAGTTTAGAATGAAATGAGAATCAATCGCACAGAATAACTGATATTGCTGTGAGTTCAAGTTCAGCACAGCACCGCGGCTTCTATACGCGAATACCGGGTGTGCTGATAACTGCGTAAAGAAATCCCCCTGTTTTCTAGCGTTTAGTGTAACGTGTACTGATTGGAAATCCATCTGCTCGGGTGTTTAGATTCCATACTGTATTTTGGTAAAAGAAAAAAAAGTAATACTCTTAAAGTTTCTCTGACGTAATGACAATGGCTGCTAAAATGTCTGAAGTGGAGTCGCTTATAAGTACTATTTCTAGCGATGACAATCCTGGTTACTGGAGCGGTATCGAAAAGTTGAACTTTGATGATATTGAGAAGCTGCAAGTAGATTTAGTAGCTAAGGTAGCGAACCAGCTTAACACAGGAGGGTCCGTGAACGCAGTTCAGGTCCTATCGAGTTTCGCCTTAAATCTAGCTAAACAGCTGGAACTGTCTTTGTCCGAGCTGACAAAGTTTCAAAAGCTTCAGGGAAAGCTAGAAAGATATAAGGCGGAGCGAGTTGAGTTGTTGGATATAATCAGAGAAAAGAGAGTGAAAAATGAGGAAAGTGAAGACAGACTCAGGGAAGTTTTAGGTAAATTAGATGACCTGTCTGCTAGAGAAACTGCGGCTGAGGTAGCTAGGAGAGACCTGGAAGCGAGCTTGAAAGAAAAAGAAAAAGAAATTGAGCGTTTAAATGAGCTCAGCCAGGAAAGGCAAAAGGAGTTAGATGCTGCCGTACTGGAAGCAAAACAGGCTAGATCCCACTTGCATGCCAGCCCACCTAGCAGCCCGGAGCGCTCACCCAGCGCGCCGGGAGGAGGTTTCTCCCGGCCAGGGTCTGTGGTCGGATCGGCATGGGGGAGATCGCCGAGTCCTGCGCGAGACGCAAGGGCGATGCAATTCAGGCATAGACCCCCTGCTCCTGATCACGGCCGTCCCCCTGCCCGCGGAGAAACCGTAAAAATTAACCTCCACTCCCTGAGGCAGTTAGCCAAAGATGTAGAAAGGTTTGACCCGTCAGTGTCAGGGAATAATGTGGAAACCTACATCGATGAGCTGAGACATACTTTGCAGTTTATGCCCGGAGCGTCCGAACAGGAAAAGGCTATGTTAGTAAGGAAAACTACTAGCCGAGCGGTCCACGAGTGGATGTCTAGACAAGGACCGGAGGTCTGTAATAGCTTTGAGGAGCTGTGTCAGGCAATGATCGGAGAATTTTCGGCTTTTATCGATCCCATAGCTGCCGTGGCCGCTGCGCACCATATTAAGCACGAAAAAGCTGAAGCCCCTCGCGACTATTATGAGAGGCTTAGGCGCACTTATTTTGCAGGGCGGAATGAAGAGGGTTGCGAAGAGAACGTGAATTTCAAAGGTTTATTCATTGCTAATCTGCATCCCTCAATCAGGAAAATGATTGTGATGCACACTGATGCAAAAGCGATGAAAATGGCTGACATTAGAAGGTTGGCTCAAAAAGCCTGGGGAGCTGAAGTCTCTGCTTCCTCAGAGCGAAAACCTGCTAAAACGGCCGTGTTCGCCACTAAAGCCAGCAGGGTTGACGACTCGCCTCAGCTCGAGGGAGCTGAGGTTCCTGAGCCCGCTAAGCCCCGGCGCAAAATAGGCAGGCAGGACCGCACTAAGCGTCAGAGCCGCCGTGAGCGCTACGGGGAAGGCAAGGGCACAGGCAGAGCCTATCAGAAGGCTGGACGAAGGGAGTCGACTGCAACCCGCCTGGCCAGGCTTGAACAAGCCCTGCTTGAGAGATCAGGACAGGGTAAACCTTCCGCACTGAATGCCGGAAGCGTGATTGAGCTTAGTGGGACCACGCCCCTTCTCACTGGAGGAGGCGGGGATCCATCCCAAACCCCTCCCTCAGTCTATCTGATTGGGTGGGAGGGTTCCTGCCTGGAAGAAGGCTGTGACTCTGAGTTGGGCGCTGACCCCGCCCCTGAAGTCAAAGAAAAGGCAGGCTTCCAACAATTCTTAGGGAATCTCAGCCAGAAAGGCAAAGCAAGGCGTATTTATATCAAGGTTTCTCTTGAAAACGTCTTAGATAGAGAAGCACTGGTTGACACTGGGGCTGAAATTAGTTTGATGTCAGCCGATCTACTCAGCGAGCTCAAACGAGTAGCGAAAGGAAAAGGCATCAGACTTAAGGTAGAACCGTGTAAGATAGATATTTCCAGCTATACCCAGGATCATGCCAGGATCACACACCGAGTGTGGGTGGCACTTAGGTTCGGGCCAATGAACGTGGTGCATCCTGTTTACATCTCTAGGTTTAAAACAGAGCCACTACTCATTGGCCAAGACCTGCTTGACAGGCTGGAGCCTCTGGTGGACTGCCAGCGTGGAAAATTGTGGGCTCAGGTCAAGCACCCTAAGCCTGTCGTACAGCAAAAAGGGGGGTTCAGTGGTTATGCTGTGATCACACAGTGCCCACTGAACACCATAGCTGAGTTGGAGGATTCTCCTGGTTCCTCTGGACGAGAAATAAATGTCTCTTCTTGCTTTCCAAAACTACAGGGAAGTCCTGCCCAGGCCAGCACTCCCACGGTCTCCCAACTACAGGAGCAGTGCTCCGAGCAGCTGCTTGACCCGCCAGGTAAAGCACACCCCTTTTTCATCCCTGAAGAAGAGTGGATCTCCCTGTCCGGTAATGAATGGGAGTCCTTTCTGTGCGCCCTGGTACCTCAGGGGGACAAGGACTACCACCCCATGGTGGTGGGAGGGGTCCAGGTGGCAGAAGTGCAGGTTGATGATGTAATTCTCAGCCTCAGCTCTGAGAAGTCCATAATCAGTGAAGGTCTGTTCGAGGACCTGTCGCGAAGCCGTCAGGTGACCCTGGTGACGCAATCACAGGGTCTGTGGTGGGCACCCCCACCTCATAGGTCCATTTGGAGCAAAGGAAGCTGTGCAGCTTCCATCTCCATCGGAAAAAGGAAGTTTGCTCACTACTTCCAGGTAGCACCTCAGCTGACCCATTCGGTCTGTATTGGTGCAGACCTGTTGGTTCGACTGGGCGCCCAGCTGGACACAGTAAACAGTGTGCTGTGGACACGGGTGAACCCAGATGCCCACTCTCTAAGCGGCGACCCCGAGAACATTCGGTCAGGTCAGACGATTCCTCAGGCCTGCCAGGTAGTAAACGAATCGGACCTGATCGTTCCTGCGTCAACAGCAGGGTTTCCGGTACGCCTTGTCCTAAAGAAGGGACAGAGGATGGATGCTGGCCGAGATCAGGCATGTGTTGACCCAGCTCTCCCGTGCAGGGGCCAAACTGTCTCTGGCTAAGGGACAGTGGTGTAGGACCCAAGTGGAGTACGTGGGACTATTGGTTGGAGCCCAAGGCATACAGCCACAGTCCAGCAGAGTCCAAGCTATCCAGAATATGAAGTCGCCCACTAACCTGTCTGAACTGCGCAGCTTTCTGGGAGTATGTAATTATTCCCGGCAGTTCATTGAGGATTACGCTGAAATAGCAAGGCCCCTCCACAAGCTGCTGCAGAAAGACGTGCCCTTTGAGTGGGGACCTTCCTCAGAACAGGCTGTGATGGAGCTGAAGCGCAGACTCGGTAGTGCGCCGTGCTTGGCCTACCCTGACAAAAATAAGGTCTTCTACCTTGAAGCAGGGTTCTCAGAGCACTGCCTTGGGGCTGCTCTGAGTCAGGAATATGACCAAGAGCGAAGGGTGGTGGCGTATGCCAGTCGAGCCCTGAACCCAGTGGAGCAAAAGTTCTTGGACTGCGAGAAGGCCCTGTTGTCTACGGTCTGGTCGGTAGAACACTTCCGTAGTTATGTAGGGGGACAAAAGATCATCATCGAAACCTGCCACCAACCTGTGACATTCCTGCATAGCCAGAGACTGAAAGCGGGCAGGGTGTCAAATAGCAGGATTGTGGCATGGATGATGGCCCTACAAGGCTATGAGATAGAGGTACGTTATGCACAGAGCAAGAAAATGTACCTGGGACAGGGCCTGGCTTTGGGCCAAGTGTGTCACGGCTGTGACACTGACATGGAAGCTCCAGAAACAATTCCCGCTGCTGAGCTACCGAACAATCACCGGTACTACGATGAAAACGTGGGCCAGGGCTTACCCATGGCCTATGTTGACGGTTGCTCTTTTCGCCACGAACAGCAGGTGCTAGCAGGGGTAGGAGTAGTCTGGCAAGACAATACTCCCTGTGGGCCGACCCGCTATAAGCTAGGACCAAAGACTAGTCAGTATGCGGAAGTAGCTGGGGTGCTGATCACCCTCCAGCAGGCCCTGACAAATGGCCTTAAACAATTTGTCATCTGTAGTGACTCGAACTACGCCCGACATAGCTTCGTGTCCCATCTTCCGTATTGGAAGGGTACCGGCATGAAAAATGCCCGGGGCAAGGAAGTAAAGAACAAAGAGTTGTTCCTGGCCAGTGACAAGCTCACGACCGAGGCTGGAATGATGGTTTACTGGAGGAAGGTGAAGGGACACTCCCAGGTGAAGGGACCCGACAAAGACGGGAATGATGAGGCCGACCGGCTGGCTAAATCTGGCGCCTTAGAGGGTGAACCCTGGCAGTTCCAGCAGGAATGGCTACCCCCAGAAACCGTGGCTGAGGTCAAGGCGGTCACCCGAAGCAGGGCTAGACAGGATGTCGGAGCTGACCCTCAATCTGTAGTGCTTGGGTCACAGGGTTTTAACACCGATCTTGCGGAAATGCAGAAACAGGACCCAGCAATTGGGCTAATGTATCAGCATATCGCTGACCCAGTGCGTCAACCTCTTTCGGAGCAGGTGCTGAGCCAGTCTCCAGAGCTGAAGGAGCTGGCAGAGGTGAAAGACAACCTAAAAATTATAAAGGGGTTGTTGGTTTGTGTACCAGTTGCACAAGGTGTCCCAAAGTGGGTAGTTCCCCGCTGCCATCGGGGGGTCATGATCCAACACGCTCATGACGAGCCCTGTGGGGGTCACCGGGGAATCAAGGCCACGTACGACACTATCCAGCAGGTGGCATTCTGGCCTCACATGGGCCAAGACATCGCCGCGTATGTAAAGGGGTGTCTGACGTGTAGCCAGTTCCAACCATCACGGCCCTTGCACCGTGCACCACTCCAGAAAAAGGGCATGACATTCCCCTGGTCCAATCTACAAATGGATTGGGTGGGGCCGCTGGTGAGGTCATCCAGAGGGAACAAATATTTCCTCACGGTTACGTGTGCATTCACAAAATGGATTGAGTGCCTCCCAGCACCCAACGACACGGCAGAGACAACTGCAGTGCTGTTGGTGAACCATGTGTTCAGTCGATGGGGACTCCCCCTGACCGTGGACTCGGATCGGGGAACCCATTTCACAGCTACAGTAATGGCAACCCTGTGGAATATGCTTGGGGTCAAGGCCCAGTTGCATATCTCCTACCACCCTCAATCCTCGGGCCAGGCAGAAAGGGCAAACCGAACGGTGGTTAGTATGCTCAAAAAGTTTGTCTCCACCAGCAGTAGGGACTGGGACATTAAGCTGCCCCTGGTTCTGATGGCCATCCGAGCCACGCCCCATTGCTCTACGGGGGTCCCACCTTTTGAGATGATGACAGGTCGGAAGATGACTCTTCCCCTACACTGTCTTTATGGGGTGGAGGACCTGAGCACGACGGGGGCTGCTACGGCCCATCAGTATGTGTCAGCAAGCACATCTGCAGGCAACCTTTGCTTTTGCCCAGAACAATCTGGGAAGGAGTGCAGAGGGTAGGAAAGCATACTATGACCGAAAGGCAGTTAACCAGGAACTCCAAGTAGGAGACAAGGTCCTGTACTTCCAATTTGCCAAACCCACAGGGGTGGCCCGGAAATTCTTACCCAGTTGGACAGGACCCCACGAGATTGTCGATAAGGTATCACCGGTAGCTTATCGAATTCGGATTGAAAAAGGAAGGCAATCTCTGGTCTATAAGTGGGTGCATCGCAACCACCTCCGGTTGTATCGCCCACCTCAAATGGCGCCGGAGGACACAGAATAGGGTTAAAAGTCTAAACCCGATCAAGAGGGGGGTGCCCCTTTGTAGCTGCAGGTAGTTAGGTACTGTAGTGTAGGTCCTCCTAGGAAAATATATTCAAAATTATAGTGGAACTGTACCATGTGCCTCATCTGTGTTCCAGAATGGGAATCCTAAAACTGCCACGGTTGGTCCTGACAGTGCTGTGGATCGCTTCGACACAGCCCCTTGAAGTTGTGGAACCCGGTCCTCCTACCGGCATAGTCCTGCAGGACGCTCCCGGATTGTTGTTAACAAATTGCAGAACATATACTCAGCGAGTGTATGTGCGGCTGGACCCAAGTGATGTGTTTCGGAAGCACATCAACATGAACAGTAGGGTGTCCCATCATGGCAGGCAGTGGGCTAAGGATGCTGTATGGCATGCCCAGCTAGACACTATACACATGCTCCGCCAGCTGAGGAAGGCAACAGTCAGCCAGGAGGAGATGACAGGCCTCAGCCGCCCCAAAAGGTTCTTGGGGGGTCTGATTGCTGCGGCCTCCGCCGTGGGCTCGCTATTTTCAGCTGGTCTGTTTGCTGCTTACACTGTCACCCTGACCACCCTGAGAAGGCAGGTGTCTGGGTTACTTAAGGAAATGCCAGAAATTCAGGACAGGCTGTATCAACAGCAGCAGCGGCTGGAAAGCCTAGGGAAAACCTTACAGGGCACAATATTAGCAGTAAACCTTCATGCAGCAGTGTTAAATAACACCCTCCACACCGTGGGCAGGATTGTCGACGTGTTACAGTGGGATTATGCTTACGTGCAACAGGTCAGGATGCTGATGCAGGATTTGCTTAGGGAGCTTAGTGCCACGATAACTAGCTTAGCCATGGGACAGATTCCAACTTACTTGGTTCCACTGTCCTTAGTAGAAGAAGTACTTAGGACAACCACTTCTGAGATGGTGCAGCCATTACAGGTACATTTTGCATACAGTCTAGGCAGTGCCATTCCTATACATGTCAACCCTGAAGCCAAGGAAATAGGTTTCCTGTTGAACCTTCCCATCGTGAGTGGCAAGGATATCTATAGACTCAAGTCTATATCGAACGTTGGCTTCTGGAGGGGGGACATGCATGTGAAGTTGACCACCCCACCGCTCGTAGCTTACCAGGAGGATGATCCAAATTTGTATCTTGTTCCAAACCTGGAACTGTGTATATCAACCAAGGATATCCACTGGGTATGCCCAAGTAAGCCATTCCTTAGGGACACAACTCAGAGGTTGTGTGGTATCAGAAAGGGGGCTGCCACTGAAAAGTGTAAAGCCACAGTGACGAGCAAAAGTGAGGTTAACGAACCCCAGGTTGAGCAGGTGGGAAAGAAATGGCTGGTCAGCACACCACAGTTAACGGTTACAATAACATATGACAGGCATGATACAGCTACCGAAGTGCAGCTACCCAACCAAACAGTTTTTCTACAAGTTCCTGAAGGAGCGATAGTGCATCTCAACGATTTAGCACTGTATCACCTGGAGTCAGAACTATACGAAACGGAACTCGAGATTGTGGACGCTTTCAGAGGACACGGCATTGACTTGGATGAGAGAATCCAAGAGACAGTAAGTCTTGAGGGTGTACAGGTAGTCGAATTTGTTCTTAACGACACAAACTTAAAAACTACACTGGTAGGTCCCAAGCACAGTCGTTGTGGATCCTCTGGGGCGCTAGGAACAATAAACGTGGTCATCTTGACACTGCTGCTGGGTAGCTGGATCATGGCTGGGGTAATGTGTTGGATGCTGTTCTCTTGTATCAAAGCCTTGCGGGGTAGTTTGAATGAGACAAAGGGAGCAATGGTTTATCACCGAAATCAGGTAACCACTCCCAAACGTCTGCCTGCTGCAGAGCTATCCGATACTGATAGTGAACTGCCGGAAGTTTAAGGTCTAGAGCTAATGATGATGCCCAATGCCTCATTCCTAGGTACCTTATAACTGAGAGCAGGTATACGCAACGTTCTTTCCAACACTATTTCCTGTACAAATTCTCGAGAGGTAATGTGAATATTGGGTGGTAGAATCCACCGTGGTACAACAAACATCACTTAACTCTGTTTTTGTTTTGAAGGCAACAACGCCTCAGGACCTCGTGACCTTCAAAAAGGGGGGATATGTAGCGGCAATGCTTGTTAATAAGACAGAATTAAGCGTTGGTATGCTCCTAAAGGAGGCCCCATCTCACCCTCCATCTCTGTGGTGCAGCCACAGAGAAAGAATTCATGCAAGCTGATTTAAGATGTTTTTCTTTTGATAAGAAGCAAGCTCCCAGACGGGGATGCAATTAGCTAAGCCTGGCTATAATGATCAATGGTCATCCACTGGCGCCTATCTGTCTAGGGAGTGCCGAATGGACATCTGGACTGCATTTCTAAGTGTCAAGAGTAAGTGACTTATATCTCACCTTGACCAACCAATCAGGGACTGGCAGGGCGTGGTAATACCACGTGGGTCTCCAATGCCCGCCAAACTCTCAACCAATCAGCACACATCTGGGTCTTGATCAAAAAGGGAGCGCAAGCTCAGTTCTGGGCTCTCCTTGGCCATTTTCGCGCATCCTCAGAGACAATCACGTGACAACTGCTGTTGTCTGCAAAAGGACTTGGACTTTGTTCTAAGCGCGAGGCCGAGGATCCCGTACGTATTCAGAATTCTACCAACGTGAATGCTCCGCTTGATCAACGGCAGCCTACAGTTGGACCCTCGTCGACAACCTGAATAGCTTATTCAGAAGCAGCGCTGGACTGGGAACGAACCAGCTTCTTCCCAGGCAAAAGAGTGACTTGTGAGGACTCGCGGTCACACTCTGTGCATAGAGACTTTCTACTAGCCAGCCGGACTGCTGGTAGATCCCCTCGGAGCAACGACTGCCCTGCGCGCCGCAGTCAGATTCCTCCGGCCTTCCTACTCCGAGCTGCACCTCGACTGGTTGGCCGGTAGCCAGAGGACGCTGACACAACGCCCATTGGACAACCGCTGCAACAGAGCCTGTCAGCTGGTTTGGTGTTCGTGCCGGGAAATTCCAAATCCAAACACAGTGGATAAGTAAACCCCATGTTCTACATTGCGTCTCGAGAATTTAATTGTACCTCAACACAAGTTGTTATCAATTTAATTCATGAGTAATGTATTTACTTCCGAGTTTAGAGTAACAGTGGGTAATAACACTGATTAGCGATTTGGTAACCGAACGATATATATTGACATATATTCTCTGTTGTGTATCTCTTTGTGTTTGCATCTCTTCGAGATTATATACCTTGTATATTGATAACCCTCACAGTAAGGTCTGCCGCTCGTATCCAGGCAGACTAGTATATGTTTGGTGCACAGTTTATATTAATAAATGTATCTCGTGTATTGAACCCGTGTGTGTGCGTTGTTAGTTGTTCTGACGATTGATTTTCTAAAAGCCCCAACGAACAACCTCGTGATTACTGCTACAATTGATAATTGTCTCAGTAAACCCATCAAACCACTACACTATCAAGACCAGCCATACACAGTACAGTTTATGTACATACAGTAATGTTTATGTTCCTAAATTAATATCGTTTATGACCTTCAGATGCGTTATGCTCCTCTTCTTTTTATGCTCAGCTACTAAAATTTCCCTTTAGTGGTAAAATTCCATATAAATATTCAAAACTAAGCGGATTGAAATGTGCACAGTAAAGACATTAGATGATGAAATCTTTTCACTACCAACCAATGCACCACGAGTGCCCCTGTCGGTCATTTTGGCCAGCCAATCACTTACCGCGGTGCCCTACGGTGCCCTGCGGGTTGGTTACTGTACCACGGGTTTTTACCGCTCATTTTGAATGGCTGCATCTGTAGGTTGTCTCTCGCAGTGTTCAGGAATTGCATTCCGAAACTGAGTCAGATCAAAAGTTGTAAGAAAAGCACCTATGGTGTCGGTTCTAACAGCTTTATTGATTCGATGTTAAAGGCCGGAAATGGGGCACAAGACACGCGACCGCAAAAAGCGTCGCCATCTGCTTCCAGCTGCAAAATGCCATTTGCGGAAGCTGAAGCATTTGAACTTGAACTTTATTGCCATATGTAACCGGTACTGGTACAATGGAATTCTTACTTACAGAAGGTCTCTCGATTGTAAAACAAGTGTAAAAAACAAGACAAAGTGCAAACAGTGCATCAAGACAATGTACAAACAAACAATAGACAATGTGCAAGTAAACATGTAGACATTTCTTTCCAAGGCAGCGGGTACAAGCGATCTCGCGTTTTTAAACCACCAGGAAAAGCAAAAAGGCACTTTTCCTTGCTTGCGCCGGCACACAACGACGTGAGGAGGACACCGTAGTCAGCAGGATTCGAACTTGCGCGGGGAGACCCCAATGGATTTCTAGTCCATTGCCTTAACCACTCGGACACGACTACAGCGAGCGCCGCCATTGCTGCGTTCTTGCTACAATCTCACATGGATCGCGAGGCGCCGGCGGAAACCTTTTTCAAAGTCGTTCTCCATTAAAAAAAAAACTTTTCCAAAATACAAGCCTTGCAGACAGACACACCTCAGAGGACTTAAGGGTTGCTTCATGTGGGAATGATAAAGTCTCCCCGTCCGGACAGGAAAATGGCACTTTGTTAGACACAAAAAAACAATCAACAACAGACAAATGTCTACAAGCATTTTAGAAGCCGCTCTTGAAATAGCTCTTACATTCGTGTTAGACGCAGGAATCGCCTTTTTATTGACGCTCTTACGAACGCCATGGAAAGCAAAACAAAGCAAAGCAGAGCAGAACAAAACGAACAAAATAAAACCCTCACGTCCTGCACTTGAATATAATGCCATTACGTTCCGAAGCGGTATTGGACGTCATCCTAGCACTGCAACCCGGGGCGTACGGTATATGGGAACGAGCACACGTCACGAATTGTCTCTAATCACTCTCTGCACTGTAAGGCGCCTTGAAGCGTGCACCCTCAGCATTCATCTTTGCGCATCTGTGAAAGGTAAAGTCTTGAGCAAACTCTGAACCAGACACTCAAACTCCAGCTAGCATTAGGGGTAGCATTCCCACGCTACTTGAACACTTTGTTTACGCTCAGTGCTGGATTTTGGGAACTTTAGGACGAGTGGGACTTTTCTTCTATCTGTCAATTCGTTTTGTTTTGGAGACTCTTGGCTGTCTGTGTTGTATAGTGCAGCTTAAATAAAACGTTTTCGAAAACTGTGCCGGCTCAAAAGTTGTAAGAAATCCTCTCCAGCTCTTTTAAGTCTCTTCAGTTTTGTCATTTAAAGTGAAACTAGATGTATAACTGGAGCCTCACTTATGCAAATGGTGAGGCTCCAGTTCGACATCTAGTTTTACTTTATATGACAGAAGTACGTCAGACTGCGCCGGACTGGGGGATCACTTCCGGTTATTTTTACCATCTTAAACATTTGAAATCCTCCCCTAGGCAATTGTGACACTTCATCTTGGCTCCACCTAGGACACTCTTCAATCTTCCATCACTTCTCTCTTCTCCCGCAACACTCTCGTCTGTCGGTAGTATGTGGCGTCTTTGCATTACCACCAATCTCACCACAGCAAGAAAGCAACAGGTTTTGGCAAGAGAGGAGGAGACTGCCTGGCCCAAACAGGGATCGAACCAGAGACTTTGGCGTCACTAGCACCACGCTCAAACCAACTGAGCTAACAGGCCTTGTTCCCACTGTCCTCTCTGTGCTGCAAAAAATGGAATTCAGGGAAGTTTCTTTTGTCCTTCTTTCAATAGAAAGCCCTGCAATTCAGTGTACGGGCTTTCTCGTGCTGTTTAATGGTTCTTCAAAAATTCAAATTCAAATCCTACACTGGCCTGAAGTGCCCCCCCATTTCACAGCATTTTTCAGCTGATTTAAATGTACCTAAAGGAGAAGCATTATTGAAGACCATCAATTACCAAGAGCTTTTGTCAAAGGTTTTGGTGGTCACTTTTAATGACCACAGAGAGCTATGACCTCGGTTTTACATCTCATCCAAAAGACAGCGCCTTTTTACCACACAGCGTCTCCGTCACTATACTGGGGCATTGGGACCCGCACAGACGTCAGGGTGAGCGTCCCACCGCTGGCTCCATTAACACCGCTTCCAGCTGTAAGCTTTGCTTTTCCCTGTAGGTCATCCTCATCTGGGTACTGACCTGGCTCACAGCTTCTAAGCTTCAGTGGGTTTTCAGTTGCGAGTTGAAAGGGGATGCAAGTGATGGAGCCGCTCGCTGCAAAAGCCACTGCATTGGCCAGGAATCGAACCCGGGCCTCCCGCGTGGCAGGCGAGAATTCTACCACTGAACCACCAATGCACGCTGCAAGGGTCTACAAAAAAGACGCTTTTTTACCACTCTGTGCTGGATGTTGGGTCCCAAGGGAACTTCTGGACGAGTGAGAATTTTCTGCTATCAAAATTTGGTTTCGGAGACTTTTGGCAGCCTACAGATGCAGCCATTCAAAATGCGCGGGCGATACCGCATTATTTTGCGGTACGCTGTACGCAGTCTACCGCAAGCTACCGGTAAATACCGCGAGTTACCGTAAATTCTCCTATAATACGACAAGCAAAATAATAGTATCCGGAATTTCCGCAAGGTGGAGCTAATAAAGCTCAACCTCTCATGTTTGAGCTGTGGCCATCAAAGTCTTTAACGAAGATATTACTAATAGTATTAATAATGAATGACCTTGGACAAGCTGTAAGTGTAAACTCAAAGTATTGCCCTGGTCAACATTCTTTTTTTCATTGACCGTCTTTGTAAAAGTAACACCACAGCATTTTGCAATCACGCATTTGTTTCCAATCATGCAAAGTACAGTAATTTTTGAGAATCGATTCACCATGCCTTTCACATGCTCATAAAAGAGATTGATTTAGGAACATAAACATATTACCGTATGAAAACTGTACTGTATACAGTATGTATATGTATATTTAATGTCTTAACTGTGCCCGTTTAAGTATTGAATATTCATATCTGATTTTACCACTGAAGGGAAATCTTAGTAGCTGAGCATAAAAAGAATAGGAGCATACTGCAACGCGTGTGAAGGCCATAAACAATATTAATTTTGGAACATAAACATAGAGTATATGGCTGGTCTCGGTACTTTAAAGAAAACATACACGAAACATGGTTTCATTATGACCAGAATCGGTCTTGAGATATTTTTAACTTGATTTACAGTATTTGAGAGGTATGTCTTAACACCGATACTACAGTGCTTAAGTACTGCTCACGTATATGTTTCTAGGTTTATATTATGCATTTCATACGGTCAAATTACTTTTGAGCAACTAATAAGAAGCGCGAAACGGTATGCGTTTTAGTTTCGTTTTGTGCTGGGACCCGTGGATTGATTAGAGATATCAAGTACATACAAGTCATTTTTTAAATGTTGTAGTTCGTCTTGAAAAAATGTTACGAGTACATCATCTATCAACAATTACACAGGTTCTGTTTCCATATTGCGGATTTTGGTTACGTAATATTATTTTCTAGATTTCACGTTGTGAATATATGATTTGGGCAAACAGAGCCGCAAAGAAGTACATTATGGGTTGTTGTTGTTTTTTTTGCAGTTTTATCTAGAACAAGCGATGCTTAAACCTTTGTCTGATTCTTGTGAAACTATCCACACGACAGTTACAGTACCTAGGAGTTGACTTCAGTGATGTCACTGATGGGATGTTTCTAAAAATCCATCCTCTGTAAAACGTCTTCTCTAGTTGTCCTGCATATGTATTCGCTAATGAAGCTGTGTGTTCTGAGCCTGGATCTCTACATTTCTGTATGAACCAGCTTAGAGGGCTAAAGACAGCTTGTGTTTAAATTGAGTGTAAGGCAATTTATGCTTCTAAAGTCATGGTCAGCATTTATTATTGTACTGTGCTGTAAACTTGTTCTGTGCCTAGTCACATTATTTTATAGCGTTTTTATAGTGTTATCAAATCCGGTGGCGCTGTGTGTTAGTTTCCTGACTCCCATGTCACATGGTCTGTGAAACCGGTTTAATTCGTCACAGCCAGCACTCCGGCAGAGAGGGGGTTGTGCTCGTAAAGTAGAAGCAGGCGAGATTTCCAGCGAAAGACACCTCCCCCCCACCCTCATACGATTCGCATTGTAATTACACATTGTAATTGTATTACACATTGTACACATGCTTAAAAGAGAAGAGAGAAAACGCAAGCCTTCTTCAGGTGTGAGGGTCTTCTGCTCAGAATGAAACGCTAAAATGTAATGTAGGCTCTGAATGGGTTCAATTATGATTTGGGCTTGATTAAGGTCGCTGCCTTTCATCTAAAACCCTACTTGAATCCTTCTAAACTAAAAATCAGTGTTAGTGAGTTCTAAATAAAGAGGTATCCAGGTAACAGTGAAACGGGCGACAGTCTGGGGAGATCGCCCGTTTTCCATGTAAATAGTTCCCTGGTTCCGCACCCCTTGGTGTTTCTCTCGCTCTCTCTCGGGTCACCTGATCATTAGCTCGAAAGATTTCAGTGCTTTGTGTATATTCTAATGGTAGTGGGGGCAGGGTGTGTGGGAACAGGTTTGGTTGAAATTGCATTGGAGATCTATGTTCTTCACACCTGAAACATTTTCTCTGAAAGCATTTTCTTCGCAGTTTAACCGATCTTGTTACAGCATGTTACAGTTTACTATTATTAACCATATTAATTTTAAGTGCTTAATGCCATTTTTTGACCAGGCACGAATATTCTTAAGTCCATATCTTCGCAAGGGAATCAGTGCGAATTGCAATACTAATTAAATTAAAACTACTAACTACTAACTAATACTAATTAAAACAAACCAGAAACGTGTTGTTCTGTCTAATGACATTACAAGTGGAAAGATTACAGATTTTAATCGTCTTTAATTTTGTTACGTTATACATTTTAGAAACGTTTCATCCATACAAACACCACAAAACTATTTTCGATTGTATTTCTGAATAGTATGTTACACTTAGTTCACTGTTTTAAATACATCTAATTAAGAAAGTTAGGTGTTAGCATAAACTATTAGCAATCAATAATATTAAATTTAGCACTGTAATAAGATGTTGCACTTTCCCCCGCATCTTGTAAAAATATATTTTCATTGTTCAAATATACATTAAGTCTGACTATCATATAATAAGTTAAATACAAAACTAAAGAAAAAATAGGGTTAAATATAATTCAAAATATTTTGCTAACAATGTTAACTGTTTATGAATAATAAAATGTATTAACTAAGGAGTAGGATGGCACAGTTGTTAGTATGTTTTTTGTTTTGTTTCTTTTTCATAAATACAACAGTAGTACCTGATGTCTCAGTGGCTTTCAAAATTAAATCATGCATGCAAACCTGTGAACTAGAAAGATAACTAAGATATTGTCATGGAAATATAACTATCAAGGAAGCCACAAAAGAGAGTTCTCACCTGAGTAAGGTCTTTATTTCAATATTGCAATATTGGGAGCCCTGCTGCCACTTCGCAAAGTGCAACCAGAGACTCAATTTGTTACAAGCAGTACAGGGTTTTTATAAGACGTTGCGCTGTAAAAAAGTTCAGCACTTGGTCCCTTCTAAAACTTCCCCTTTCTCTAAGAGAAAACAGATTACATCATAGAGCGAGAGAAGAAAAACTAGATTTGTTATTCAAAGCTTATCGGTTACTTTCAGCTAATTCTAATGACCCAGACAGCATATATTGTTTTGGTACATTGTCTTCTAAACTAACCTAAACAGTGTACTTTGTTGACGAACTGTTTTCTAAAATTCTGCACGCACTGTAGCACAGCAGTTACATCCTTGAAATATATTATCTAAAAGCACCAATATATTTTTTTTCAAAGCTCTCTACATTTTTAAGAATCAATTTACTTATTAGATTTCCACTTCAATATCCATCCATTTATAATGGTGGCGAAGTGGTTAGCATTGCTATCTTGCAGCTGAAGAAAGATGTGAAGACGGGGGTTTGAATTTAATCCTTTCTGTAGGGGGTTTAGACTTCTAAGTCACAAGCTGGGGTTTATGGCAGGAAAGGGGGTTAACTGATAAGGATTGCAGATGCAAGCTAGGAACCCCCCTGGGTGTAATGTTAAACTGACCATTTGCCCAGAACATCGTAAACTGGCCAAATACCATGAGCCCCCCTCTTTACCATCAGACCGAGTGACGTCAGAAACGGAGAAGAAAACACTATTTAACCCAAAAGTTTGTAACAGTACGTTGAACAATGCTTCGGTTTTGTTGTTTCTTGCGGGAAACAAGACTTCGGCTTTATTGTTCCTTGCATGCAATAAACTCATCTGTTTTACTTCATCTCAGGATCAAGAACCTTATTTCTTCTGTTACAACAAATTTGGCGTAGTCGGCGGATGCTCCAGAAGGCGCAGAACTTCCCATCGGCAGGAGAGACGGTCAGCGCGCACATAACTAAGAGGTAAGGACTCCTCTTTTATTTAAAAGTCCCGACTCTCTCTGACCGATTGGGAAATCTCTGCTCCCTGCGAGAATCGCCCGAGATGACGGAGTAAACGTGAGTTTCTGAATTCCTCTGGCCCGGGGAAGGCACCGGTGTATGTAATGGGTTGGTTGCTGTAAGCCCAGAATTTGGTCTGGCAGGGGTTCCGCGGTATTGTGTACAGGCGTTCAAAGCTGGTGTATGCCTTAATTGCGCGTGGAGTTTTGAACGGGTTTTGGACCCTTACCGTGAAGTTCAGGACTGGTGTGGGTCTTAATTGCACCCGGAGTTCTGAAGGTCAGAACTGGTTTGGGTCTTAATTGCACCCGGAGTTCTGAGGCTCGGGATCGGTGTGGGCCTTAATTGCGCCCGGGGTTCTGGAGCTGAGTGGTGCATTAAATGCACGTATAATCCAGGATTGGTGTGGGCTTTAATTACGCCCGGGGTCCTGAGATTAGCTACGCCTTGATCGTGCACAGATTGGAGTGGCGTGGTTTCTGGCGTGGCGTGGGTTTTTTTGTTTTAAAGGAAACAGGAGTAGAAGAGATATATGCATGTATGTTTTTGGTGTTTTCCTTGTTTGTGAAATACATATACACACGCACGACACTAACATAAACACACCTCATAATAAAAGAGCAAAGCATTAAGTAGCAGGATTTAAAGGACGTTGAGACCCGAGAATCGCCCTGATTGAGCTCAGTGCGTAAGTCCACCCCGGGGCAAAAGCAGCGATGCTGGCGTTCTGGGGATGGTGAATTACTGATCAAGAAAGGGGGTTTTCGAGGTCTCGTTTCTTACCTGTGAACAGTGCGGTGTAAATCCTCTCTAAAGTCTCTGAGAGGTATTTAGATCCGGAGGTAACAGACGCCCTTGGCTGAATGAGTGCAGGAATGCACAGGTTTTTCAAGTGAAAGCATCCCCCTACTGAATGAGCTGTTACCTCACACACGACAAAAGTAAATCTTAAAGAGACCGAACATGTGCGCTAACTGATGGTTTGAGAAAGTGGTGGAAGGGTCCGTTTAAATATCGGAAAAGTGTAAGTTGACGGAAAAGAAGGAGAAAAATATGGAAAAAGCTATGTTTGTCAGAGGGAATTTGGGGCGAAGACGCCTGTAAAGAAAGCATATGAGTATTGATTGGCAAAAGCACAAGCATGTAGCTCCCACCCTGGTGCACGGCCGGCACCAGTAGTGGCAGATACATGACGAAAAAGAAAGAAATTGGGATGTGACTTAAAAGTGTGTTTACGGGGAAAATAAAAACCCGGAAGAAAATATACTTTACTCGCTACGAAAGAGTATAGAAAAAAAAAGCTAAAAGAGGCAGTACAGGAGAATGAGAAACTAAAGAAGGAATTAACTTCTGGTCACGCTGCACTGGTTAATGTGCTGCAGCCAGCGACTAAGTTATATCCTGCTCTCCCACAGGGGAACAAACAGGCAGGAAACGAAAATAATTGGGATCAATTCCCTCAGTGGCCATATGGAGAAGGGGGGTCTGATTGGGATAACACTTGGTATGAGTGTGATAAAGACGGATCAGGGTCTCCCTGTTAGAGGGAGGGCGCCCGCAGATCTGTACTCTCACTCGAAGTGGGAAAGGACTTGATGTAGCAGGGGCTGGCGCCGTTGATGACAGCGCCACTCTAACACTGTCTCGCACCCCGTCGAGGGGGTCTGCAATCGCACCTACCTTCCCTGATTTCCCCCATACGATCAAATCCAAAACCGTAAGATATTGACCGGTGGGCTAAAGTACCGCACCCGAAATTAGAAATGCAGCGAACCTGGAGTGCGCTTCAGGAATTAAAAGGATTCATGTAGAAGTAAAACAAGAATACAGCACATTGTATTACGAAGAGAAAAATATATTCTCGATGTGTATGTGTGTTTTATGAATTTGTGTGCCGGCATGTATGTGTGTAACTGTGAGTTTTGGTATACTAAATGACGGTGTGAGTGTGTTTAGCCAGCGGGACTGGCTAGAGACGTAACTAAAGAGACTTGACGAAAATCAACTTAAGGAGATTGGAAAATATAAGAGCGTCTGAAACGTATAAGTACAGTACAGGTGGACGTAAAAGTAGTTAAACAGTTTTTGTATTATTATAAATTATTATAAATTGTAATTTATACAATTAGTTGCAATAGTGGAAACAATTTGGTTTTATTCGAATGTCTCGAAACCAGACATGCTGAAACGCTGTAGGTTTAGAATCGAGACTGGGGAGAATAACGTCTTGTGAGAAAATCTGTTTACCTAACGATTAGATCCTGTAAATCCCTTGTAGCCTCCCTAAGTCTGTCCCAGTCCAGTGGATAAAAATGTACTGTTAATGGAGTGTTGGTTTCTCTGTTAGGGGATACTGGAGCACTACTGTCCTGCTTGTTTCACTCCTCTGTTCAACAGTGTACTATAGAGCAATGTATAGGGGAAGATGGCAGGAGGCCACAGGAGTATTGGAACAGCAAGTTTTACTTGCCGAGTACCAGATTTTAATGGGTGGTTTTATTCCAGATCTATTGGGTTGGAATATTATGCATTACAAAGAATGACTATGCAGAACAGGGTATCACGTAGCTTCAACTGGCTGTGATCACTCAGTATGTTGATGGTATTCTGAGTGCTTCCCCTGATGAGGAAACCCACAAGTCTGAGTTGCTTCAGCTTTAGAGTGTCTAATAGAAGCAGTTATGATAAGGCCCTTTTGTGTCTAGCATTGTGAAATTGTAACAGGGCCTGGGTGCAATGTTTTTTACAGGGTGAGCACAACTCTTAACAGATCTGCTTAAGGGGGGAGTGCAGTACAAGGACAAGATTGCCTTGGTTCCCGCAGCAAAAGCCGCCTTTAATAATTTGAAACAAGTTCTCTTACAGGTGCTGAGACTGGGGTTTCCTCAGATGGATCAACCATTCCTTTGTATTATTGCAAGTTGCTGACAGAGGCCACCCAAGGATCCCGCGAGCAGGTCCTGGAGGCGTGGGGACCACCACCTGAAGGAGGGCACAACCTCATCCCAGGAGAGTGGGTGTGGATCAGGAAATTTCCTTCACAGGTTCTCCAGCCCAGGTGGGACGGACCCTACCAGATCCTGTTGACAACCGAGTCTGCGGTTCGAGTGGAAGGAAAAGATCGCTGGATCCACGCGCCACACTGCCGACGAGCCTCATCCCCATTTACAGACTCAGAAAGAAATCATTTCTGTTTATAAGAATAATTGTTGCTGTAGGACTATGTTCCGCAGGAATTAATGATCATCTCTCCCACAAAGGAGAACATGGAATTAATTCCTTTTTAGGCCTCTCCTATCTGACAGCTAAGAAAACCAACCAAAGTGCCTGCTGGGTGTGTGCCACATTACCCAAATATGTACAGGGAGGACTTCCTATGGGAGCCATTCCTTGGCGTCTCGAGGAAGTCATAGGCATGATCATTTGGAGGGATAATTTAGGAGATTTTAATATGACAAACTATGGGGGGTTGCCATAACACGACTTTAACCTGCACAACATTACAATATCTACAGGAGCGAGGCTTAGAGCCCACGAGTTTCACAGGCTCTTACGCTCCTAAATATAACAGAAGCCATACACCACCATACCTGACTCTCAATAAGGAACGTGAGGGAAACATATGTTTTCAGCACACTAATTGGTCTGCACTTGGTTGGATGGAGTCGTTGCAACCTTACCATCGCTGCAAATATATCCACCTCTACCTTCCAAATTCCAGGATGGGATCGGCACACCCCACAATTCAGTATAAGCTTCTTGTTTTCAGAGGCATGGGGAGCGCCAAACGGAACATCTTTCATTTGTGGAAAACGAGCCTACCCATGGTTGCCAGCCCAGTGGTCTGGCTCATGTTATTTAGGATATGTGGTTCCTCATATCCGTGTTCAAATCCACAGCCCCTTCGGACCTAACCACAGACCACAAAGAAAATTGGCTGATTGGGAATATTATTTAGGTATAATATTTCCACAAGCCGGCATGAACTTTCTGAGTCGAGAGTTAATTCAAATGGCCTCGACTTTAGAAGAATTAGCAAATTCTACCTCATCTAGTCTGAAGGCTGTTAATGATGAGATGGTAGCCCTCAGAACAGTGGCCATGCAGAACCGACTAGCTTTAGATTATGTACTGGGGGCCCAAGGAGGAACTTGTGCAGTAATTGACACTGAATGCTGCACATATATTCCTGATAATTCTGAGCACGTCTCAGATCTGGCCCAACACATTTACAATGAGGGACAGAAATATCAGGACTATTATACTGAAAATTGGGGAATTGGGTCTTGGGTAAAGTCTGTGTTTGGGGCCTGGGGTGGAACCTTTTTATAGTGTGTATCTGTAGGAGTAGTATTGTTTATATGTATAATTGTAATCATCACATTCACAAAAACATGTATCACATCTTGCTATAACCGTGGAACGTACAATGACATGGCAATACATACCTGTTCGCCAAGAAAGGAAAGATCTGCCCTGACATTGTATGTATAAAAATAGGCTACACTGACGTATGCCATATTTTATAAGGGGGGAATGAAGAAAGATGTGAAGACGGGGGTTTGAATTTAATCCTTTCTGTAGGGGGTTTAGACTTCTAAGTCACAAGCTGGGGTTTATGGCAGGAAAGGGGGTTAACTGATAAGGATTGCAGATGCAAGCTAGGAACCCCCCTGGGTGTAATGTTAAACTGACCATTTGCCCAGAACATCGTAAACTGGCCAAATACCATGAACCCCCCTCTTTACCATCAGACCGAGTGACGTCAGAAACGGAGAAGAAAACACTATATAACCCAAAAGTTTGTAACAGTACGTTGAACAATACTTCGGTTTTGTTGTTTCTTGCGGGAAACAAGACTTCGGCTTTATTGTTCCTTGCATGCAATAAACTCATCTGTTTTACTTCATCTCAGGATCAAGAACCTTATTTCTTCTGTTACAACACAGCACTGGGGTCCTAGGTTCAATTCCTGCCATCCTGTGTGTGAGGGGTTTACATGTTCTCTCTGGGTTAGATGGTTTTTCTCCATATGTGTGATATGACTCCCTCTCGCACTCCAAAACATACTGGTAAGTTAATTGGTTTATGGGAAAACTGGCCCTGGCGTGTGTGTGTTTGTGTCTGTCTGTCCTGTGATGGACTGGCGCTATGTCCAGGGTGTATTCTGCCTTGTGTCCTTTGCTTACTGGGATAGGCTCCAAATCCTCTGTACTGGATAAAGAGATTAGAAATGGATGGAAGTAAACGCACTGTGTGGATGGAACTATACACAGTGTTAGAAACCCACGATGAAATGGCAGCATCTCACTGAGAATAAAATATTTTATAGTGCTGGCTTAAGGAAACCTTTCCACCTTTCCACCTCTCTTGCACATCAGTATCCATACCTAGTTATTTAAACAAATTGCCTCTAATTATAAACATCTTAATATGCTGGCTCTGTGGATCCGCATCAGCTATGTTTGCCCATTCCTTCAATTCATGTGCATCCAACACACAGTTCAATGCCAGCACCTACACATAATCTAAAATACAATCCTTATTTCAGTATCTATGTAAACATATAGTCTGTTAACTTCATCATCTTCATCAAAAGTATGCCTAACCCCATTAGGAAGTGTTCTTGTTATAAGTGTATTCCTCAGCTTTCCCCAAATTATCTTCTTCTTGCCAACATCTCTAGTCTTTTATCCTGCAATAACTCAGCCAACACTTAAATCTCCAAAAGCTGCTTGTGTTAATTTCTTTAAATCACAAATATCATGTGTAAATACTGGCCATGTAATACTCTGCATTGTGGAATAATAGTTTATTTTAAAGGGAACTAGAGAAATCAAGAAAGGCTTTTTTCTAGAATTAATAAATGCACATCCTGTTCACTGGGGAAATTAAGTCCACACCGAGCAATCTTCAATATGTTCAGAATATGACGGCAAGAATCCTATCAGGGATGCATTACACCTGTTTTCAAGTCCTTGCACTGGTTACCTATCAGATTTCGAGTCAACTTCAAAATCCTTATCCTCCTTATATACTGTCCTACAACTGTTATTATTGATCACCGAATTATTGTACTTGACATGACTTCATTCAGCCTTTCCTGAACGTCTATGACAGGCAGAGAGAGTGCTGTTTCTGGTGCGATCTTTTGCAGCTGACATTTCACTGTTTTAAACGAACAAGAAATTAGATTGCTCATAAATCAGTTATTCTATATAAACACAGCGTAATTGCCCTCCGAAAATCCTCTTTTTCTTGTTCGTTTTAGAGACCTCGATCGAAACTGATTTTAGATGTCAGAAAGGATTTATTTTCTCTGTATTTCCTACATTGCTTTGTCGAGATTTTAACTTTATATCTAACTTTATATCTAGGCTCAGATTTCAACTATAAATCGTACAGTAATTAATAGCAGTAAATACTGATGTTTTGCGCCCTCTTACCACAAAAATATATGTTTTGTAGCTAGGATTAACTTTATTTCGTACGCGTAGCTACTCCGATTCAGACACCGAACAGTTAAAGATGGCGGCAAATCAGACACCCAGAGGGGGGAGGGGGGGGGCGTCTTCTCGCCTCCATAACTAAAATGCCAAATAGGAGTGGCTTAAGCGACATACACAGTCGTGTAACTGACAGATTGAGGTAGCCTATCGTGTAAATTTCGCTTTGTTGCTGATAGGTTAAGCTTTCGAAACTCTGCCCCAAAGTCATGTGACTGATTTTTCGCCCTGTTTCGTTGGTTAAACGCAATGATCACAAGCACCACCATGGTAACTGGGATGTGTAGTTTTTAATTCCGTTTGAATTATAACTGTACGTACTGTCTTCATATTTGGCCAGGGCTTTAAAGAGAAGGCGCGCCAAAAAATTTCGGTGCCGTCGTCTCCGCTTTAAAGGTACCCCCGTGCTGGAAGAATTTGACCTCGGAACGTTTGCCCAGCGTAGTTATAGTGGACATAAAAACAAGAGTTCGCTGGCATTATATCCTAGAAGACACAGACCGGCACCAGACCGGTAAATGCTTGATGAACTAGGGATTGGACAGTTTCCAAGTGCTTGTACAATCGATGGAAATGTTCAAATAAATGTGCAAAAGAAATAAAATAATCATTTATTTCTTTATCATATTGGCTAGCTAATGTCCTCTCTTTGCTAGTTAGTGGCTGTGTTTCTGCGTTGGGTAGCAACGGGTGACTGTTCTCAGGCGGAAGATGTAAACAGCTTAATTTTCATGTTAAATAATTTTTAAAAATTAAAATTCATTCTATACAGCAATCACATATTTGGGTACTGTTTCATAAAACTTTCATGCTTAAAATGTTTAGGGAGAAATGGAAGACTGGTGTGTATTTTTTCTTTAAACTATCAAGACCAGCCATACACAGTACAGTTTATGTACATACAGTAATGTTTATGTTCCTAAATTAATATCGTTTATGACCTTCAGATGCGTTATGCTCCTCTTCTTTTTATGCTCAGCTACTAAAATTTCCCTTTAGTGGTAAAATTCCATATAAATATTCAAAACTAAGCGGATTGAAATGTTCACAGTAAAGACATTAGTAAAGGTGCACAGTAAAGGCACCACGAGTGCCCCTGTCGGTCATTTTGACCAGCCAATCACTTACCGCGGTGCCCTACGGTGCCCTGCGGGTTTGTTACTGTACTACGGGTTTTTACCGCTCATTTTGAATGGCTGCATCTGTAGGTTGTCTCTCGCAGTGTTCAGGAATTGCATTCCGAAACTGAGTCAGATCAAAAGTTGTAAGAAAAGCACCTATGGTGTCGGTTCGAACAGCTTTATTGATTCGATGTTAAAGGCCGGAAATGGGGCACAAGACACGCGACCGCAAAAAGCGTCGCCGTCTGCTTCCAGCTGCAAAATGCCGTTTGCGGACGCTGAAGCATTTGAACTTGAACTTTATTGCCATATGTAACCGGTACTGGTACAATGGAATTCTTACTTACAGAAGGTCTCTCGATTGTAAAACAAGTGTAAAAAACAAGACAAAGTGCAAACAGTGCATCAAGACAATGTACAAACAAACAATAGACAATGTGCAAGTAAACATGTAGACATTTCTTTCCAAGGCAGCGGGTACAAGCGATCTCGCGTTTTAAAACCACCAGGAAAAGCAGAAAGGCACTTTTCCTTGCTTGCGCCAGCACACAACGATGTGAGGAGGACACCGTAGTCGGCAGGATTCGAACCTGCGCGGGGAAACCCCAATGGATTTCTAGTCCATCGCCTTAACCACTCGGCCACAACTACAGCGAGCACCACCGTTGCTGCGTTCTTGCTACAATCTCACATGGATCGCGAGGCGCCGGCGGAAACATTTTTCAAAGTCAGTCTCCATTAAAAAAAAAACCTTTCCAAAATACAAGCCATGCAGACAGACACGCCTCAGAGGACTTAAGGGTGGCTTCATGTGGGAATGATAAAGCCTCCCCGTCCGGACAGGAAAATGGCACTTTGTTAGACACAAAGAAACAATCAACAACAGACAAATGTCCACAAGCATTTAAGAAGCCGCACCATGTTCTTGCTACAATCACACACGGATCGCGAGACGCCGGCGGAAATCTTTTTCAAAGTCGTTCTCCGTTAAAAAAAAAAAAACCTTTCCAAAATACAAACCTTGCAGACAGACACGCCTCAGAGGACTTAAGGGTTGCTTCATGTGGGAATGATAAAGTCTCCCCGTCCGGACAGGAAAATGGCACTTTGTTAGACACAAAAAAACAATCAACAACAGACAAATGTCTACAAGCATTTTAGAAGCCGCACTTGAAATAGCTCTTATATTCGTGTTAGACGCAGGAATCGCCTTTTTATTGACGTTCTTACGAACACCATGGAAAGCAAAATAAAGCAAAGCAGAGCAGAACAAAACGAACAAAATAAAACCCTCACGTCCTGCACTTGAATATAATGCCGTTACGTGCCGAAGCGGTATTGGACGTCATCCTAGCACTGCAACCCGGGGCGTACGGTATATGGGAACGAGCACACGTCACGAATCGTCTCTAATCACTCCCTGCACTGTAAGGCGCCTTGAAGCGTGCACCCTCAACATTCATCTTTGCGCATCTGTGAAAGGTAAACTCTTGAGCAAACTCTGAACCAGACGCTCAAACTCCAGCTAGGATTAGGGGTAGCATTCCCACGCTACTTGAACACTTTGTTTACGCTCAGTGCTGGATTTTGGGAACTTTAGGACGAGTGGGACTTTTCTCCTATCTGTCAATTCGTTTTGTTTTGGAGACTCTTGGCTGTCAGTGTTGTATAGTGCAGCGTGAAGAAAACGTTTTCGAAAACTGTGCCGGCTCAAAAGTTGTAAGAAATCCTCTCCAGCTCTTTTAAGTCTCTTCAGTTTTGTCATTTAAAGTGAAACTAGATGTATAACTGGAGCCTCACTTATGCAAATGGTGAGGCTCCAGTTCGACATCTAGTTTCACTTTATATGACAGAAGTACGTCAGACTGCGCCGGACTGGGGGATCACTTCCGGTTATTTTTACCATCTTAAATATTTGAAATCCTCCCCTATGCAATTGTGACACTTCATCTTGGCTCCACCTAGGACACTCTTCAATCTTCCATCACTTCTCTCTTCTCCCGCAACACTCTCGTCTGTCGGCAGTATGTGGCGTCTTTGCATTACCACCAATCTCACCACAGCAAGAAAGCAACGTGTTTTGGCAAGAGAGGAGGAGACTGAGAGGTATGTCTTAACACCGATACTACAGTGCTTAAGTACTGCTCACGTACATGTTTCTTGGTTCATATTATGCATTTCATACGGTCAAATTACTTTTGAGCAACTAATAAGAAGCGCGAAACGGTATGCGTTTTAGTTTCGTTTTGTGCTATGACCCGTAGATTGATTAGAGATATCAAGTACATACAAGTCATTTTTTAAATGTTGTAGTTCGTCTTGAAAAAATGTTACGAGTACATCATCTATCAACAATTACACAGGTTCTGTTTCCATATTGCGGATTTTGGTTACGTAATATTATTTTCTAGATTTCACGTTGTGAATATATGATTTGGGCAAACAGAGCCGCAAAGAAGTACATTATGGGTTGTTGTTGTTTTTTTTGCAGTTTTATCTAGAACAAGCGATGCTTAAACCTTTGTCTGATTCTTGTGAAACTATCCACACGACAGTTACAGTACCTAGGAGTTGACTTCAGTGATGTCACTGATGGGATGTTTCTAAAAATCCATCCTCTGCAAAACGTCTTCTCTAGTTGTCCTGCATATGTATTCGCTAATGAAGCTGTGTGTTCTGAGCCTGGATCTCTACATTTCTGTATGAACCAGCTTAGAGGGCTAAAGACAGCTTGTGTTTAAATTGAGTGTAAGGCAATTTATGCTTCTAAAGTCATGGTCAGCATTTATTATTGTACTGTGCTGTAAACTTGTTCTGTGCCTAGTCACATTATTTTATAGCGTTTTTATAGTGTTATCAAATCCGGTGGCGCTGTGTGTTAGTTTCCTGACTCCCATGTCACATGGTCTGTGATTGAAACCTGTGAAACCGGTTTAATTCGTCACAGCCAGCACTCCGGCAGAGAGGGGGTTGTGCTCGTAAAGTAGAAGCAGGCGAGATTTCCAGCGAAAGACACCTCCCCCCCACCCTCATACGATTCGCATTGTAATTACACATTGTAATTGTATTACACATTGTACACATGCTTAAAAGAGAAGAGAGAAAACGCAAGCCTTCTTCAGGTGTGAGGGTCTTCTGCTCAGAATGAAACGCTAAAATGTAATGTAGGCTCTGAATGGGTTCAATTATGATTTGGGCTTGATTAAGGTCGCTGCCTTTCATCTAAAACCCTACTTGAATCCTTCTAAACTAAAAATTAGTGTTAGTGAGTTCTAAATAAAGAGGTATCCAGGTAACAGTGAAATGGGCGGACAGTCTGGGGAGATCGCCCGTTTTCCATGTAAATAGTTCCCTGGTTCCGCACCCCTTGGTGTTTCTCTCGCTCTCTCTCGGGTCACCTGATCATTAGCTCGAAAGATTTCAGTGCTTTGTGTATATTCTAATGGTAGTGGGGGCAGGGTGTGTGGGAACAGGTTTGGTTGAAATTGCATTGGAGATCTATGTTCTTCACACCTGAAACATTTTCTCTGAAAGCATTTTCTTCGCAGTTTAACCGATCTTGTTACAGCATGTTACAGTTTACTATTATTAACCATATTAATTTTAAGTGCTTAATGCCATTTTTTGACCAGGCACGAATATTCTTAAGTCCATATCTTCGCAAGGGAATCAGTGCGAATTGCAATACTAATTAAATTAAAACTACTAACTACTAACTAATACTAATTAAAACAAACCAGAAACGTGTTGTTCTGTGTAATGACATTACAAGTGGAAAGATTGCAGATTTTAATCGTCTTTAATTTTGTTACGTTATACATTTTAGAAACGTTTCATCCATACAAAGACCACAAAACTATTTTCGATTGTATTTCTGAATAGTATGTTACACTTAGTTCACTGTTTTAAATACATCTAATTAAGAAAGTTAGGTGTTAGCATAAACTATTAGCAATCAATAATATTAAATTTAGCACTGTAATAAGCTGTTGCACTTTCCCCCGCATCTTGTAAAAATATAATTTCATTGTTCAAATATACATTAAGTCTGACTATCATATAATAAGTTAAATACAAAACTAAAGAAAAAATAGGGTTAAATATAATTCAAAATATTTTGCTAACAATGTTAACTGTTTATGAATAATAAAATGTATTAACTAAGGAGTAGGATGGCACAGTTGTTAGTATGTTTTTTGTTTTGTTTCTTTTTCATAAATACAACAGTAGTACCTGATGTCTCAGTGGCTTTCAAAATTAAATCATGCATGCAAACCTGTGAACTAGAAAGATAACTAAGATATCCATTCCTTTCTAATGGTGGCGAAGTGGTTAGCATTGCTATCTTGCAGCACTGGGGTCCTAGGTTCAATTCCTGCCATCCTGTGTGTGTGGGGTTTTTACATGTTCTCTCTGGGTTACATGGTTTTTCTCCATATGTGTGATATGACTCCCTCTCGCACTCCAAAACATACTGGTAAGTTAATTGGTTTATGGGAAAACTGGCCCTGGTGTGTGTGTGTTTGTGTCTGTCTGTCCTGTGATGGACTGGCGCTATGTCCAGGGTGTATTCTGCCTTGTGTCCGTTGCTTACTGGGATAGGCTCCAAATCCTCTGTACTGGATAAAGAGATTAGAAATGGATGGAAGTAAAGGCACTGTGTGGATGGAACTATACACAGTGTTAGAAACCCACGATGAAATGGCAGCATCTCACTGAGAATAAAATATTTTATAGTGCTGGCTTAAGGAAACAGCCTTTCCACCTCTCTTGCACATCAGTATCCATACCTAGTTATTTAAACAAATTGCCTCTAATTATAAACATCTTAATATGCTGGCTCTGTGGATCCGCATCAGCTATGTTTGCCCACTCCTTCAATTCATGTGCATCCAACACACAGTTCAATGCCAGCAACTACACATAATCTAAAATACAATCCTTATTTCAGTATCTATGTAAACATATAGTCTGTTAACTTCATCATCTTCATTAAAAGTATGCCTAACCCCATTAGGAAGTGTTCTTGTTATAAGTGTATTCCTCAGCTTTCCCCAAATTATCTTCTTCTTGCCAACATCTCTAGTCTTTTATCCTGCAATAACTCAGCCAACACTTAAATCTCCAAAAGCTGCTTGTGTTAATTTCTTTAAATCACAAATATCATGTGTAAATACTGGCCATGTAATACTCTGCATTGTGGAATAATAGTTTATTTTAAAGGGAACTAGAGAAATCAAGAAAGGCTTTTTTTCTAGAATTAATAAATGCACATCCTGTTCACTGGGGAAATTAAATCCACACTGAGCAATCTTCAATATGTTCAGAATATGACAGCAAGAATCCTATCAGGGATGCATTACACCTGTTTTCAAGTCCTTGCACTGGTTACCTATCAGATTTCGAGTCAACTTCAAAATCCTTATCCTCCTTATACAGATGCAGCCATTCAAAGTGCGCGTTACAGACACGTACCGCAGGTGGCGTCGCTCAGTGTGACGCAAGATGACGCGTGGCACCGCAGTACGTGATTGGTTGACCAACAGGGGCACTCGTGGTCCGTTGGTCTGTCGTAGAAAGACTTACAGTACAGTAAACGTCTTTGCTGTGCCCGTTGTAGATATTGAATTTTACCACTGAAGGGAAATCTTAGTAGCTGAGCATAAAAAGAATAGGAGCATACTGTAACGCGTGTGAAGGCCATAAATGATATTAATTTTGGAACATAAACATACAGTATATAGCTGGTCTTGGTACTTTAAAGAAAAAAATACACACCAGTATTCCATTTCTCCCTAACGATTTTAAGCATCGAAGTATTTAACTAGCATGTGAAATAGCGTGTGAAAAAGTGGTAGTTTTAAGCTTTTCTGCTAATATAATATGGAATCGCGTATCTAAAGAATTTAATAACGGTATTCGTGTGCTGCGACAGGGCTGTGTAGGGCTGTTTCGCCTGCCTGTTCATGTGTGCTGTCTTGTAGCCGACTGGTCTAGGTGCGTGACTACCAGCTGGCAGGTTGTGTGTTCAAATCCAGCTGGTGCTAGACTCTTCTTTTAACAAACATTTCTTCGAAAAAATAGAATAGCGATATTATGGACAATCAATTGACTTTTATATTTCAAAATATCGCAACATGATCGATATTTGCGATATTTTGAACATATCTTCCCTCCTGACAGTGGCTCCTGCTTCTATTGTGTGTGTGTGTGCAACAGAGTAAATTTTTATAGAGAAATGGAGGCTGGACAGTATGCGTTACAATATAAACATTTATATTGATTTAAATCGTGTTCTGATTTAAATCGCAAACGCGTGTTTAATTATATGTGTTTTTTAATCATAATCAGGCTAATGCAACATAAATTGATACAGTATCTTTGTCTTCTAAGTATCTTAATAAACTTTCAGCATAGCTTTCTACCCGTCAAGATTTATATTTCTTGGGATTTTGGGATCAAATGTGGAAGGATTAGATTATAATCGTTTTTATTTGTCAAATACGTGATTGTATTTCTGAATGTTATGTGACACCTACAGCAGTTCACTGCTTTAAATACATCGAATTAAGAAAGTTATGTGTAGCACTTTAGAACTTTTTTCTGAACCAGGGAAAATCTGATCATGTTTCTCTATAACAATAATAAAAAACTTTATTTTACATATCGCCTTTAAAAGTGGCATCTCAAAGCAATACAGTAGATCGAAAAACAGTTAAAAGGGACCAAATTAAATACCAGACAATCGCAAACGCGTTTTCAATAAAATTATTTTTTTCATTCAGCAGTTTGTGAGAGGGACATCCAGCAGGGAGAGACACACACACCGGTTTTCATTGACAAAATTGTTTTTTTTCAATTCCTCTTGTCTAACAGGAATGTTTTGTTTGTGGACAGACTGTTAGACAAGAGGAAAAGACCGCCTCCTCCTACGAAGCATTAATCGCGTATCTAAGGAAAATTGCAGTATACCTTTGTTCATGCACATCATTATACAGTACAGTATCTCAATTTGTATTTCGATTAAAAAAAATCGTTTGCCCAGCCACTACTGTTGTTATTGTTTTTATCCTGTAAAGCGTTTCCTTTTTCTGCGTTTTCCATTTCCTTTTTCTGATCACTCGCTTTCTGGATACACATCTCACCTGTCCTGTTCTTTGTTTTCCTGGTTTGCTGATTATGCCTGCTGCGGTCCACTCCTACCCTCACACCTAAAGAATACTATTTTAAATTTCTTGGCGCAGTTCATTAACCCTTGTATGTGCTGTCCGCGCCGAAAATGCAATTAAAAAAAAGTCAAAAAACGCGCTCAAAATACAATTTATAGCTTAATAAGATACACTCCACAGGCAAATTTAATTGTGTGTTAGTTTCCTGACTCCCATTATTTAAACTGCGACACTGATCATTCATCTCTAAATAAACTTTATTTTATATAGCGTTTTATGCGAATAGGTAATTAGATTGCTCATAAACCTAATCGCTTTTTCTACATAAACACAGCGTGATTGCTCTCTGAAAATGCTTTTCCTTTATTTTTAAAGTAGGCTCAGATTTCAACTATAGATCGTATTATTATAAACTTTCTTGGAAAAATGTATTTTATGTAAACCATGTTTGCTATTAATTCATTTAGGGCTAAAATACGTTCATTGTCTTCCAATCGAGTCGAGTTGACATTGGAAGCCTGCCACACCCGGACTGTTAAACCAACGCATTAGCACGTCAAAGCCCGTATTGGTATTGAGCCAGTATTGTCTTTAGTATTCCCCCCCTCTCCCCTCAATTCAATTCAATTCAAGGTGTTATATTTGCATGACAGATGGGTACAAGCAGTGTTGGGTATGTATATTGTAATGCTTTCGGCAGACAGGCACTGTGTAAGAGCCGGCGCACCAGAGGAGCGCACTGAGGGAGCGTCTGCATTTATAACTTAGTTTTTAAAATTAGTCAAGCAATATGAAGCATCTCCTTTTACGTTTAAGTCCCTTAAATACATTGAGCCAGCCACTACTGTTGTTATTGTAGTGGTTTGTCATCACTTAAGATTGCTTTTGATACCATCCTTACACAAAGCAGAAGGGAGATCTTAGTGCCTAAGCATAAAAAGAATAGGAGCATACTGCAACGCGTGTGAAGTCCATAAACGATATTAATTTTGGAACTTAAACATACAGTATATGGCTGGTCTCGGTACTTTAAAGAAAACATACACACCAGTATTCCATTTCTCCCTAAACATTTTAAGCATCGAAGTCTTTAACTAACGCGATACCGGAGTCAACAAGCATACTTTTAGAATTTGATTAAAAGGGAATATAATATGGAATCGCATATCTCAAGAAATTAATAACGATATAATTATATTCATGTTGCAAAAGAACTGCAACGGACATAAAAACTCCCTTGCCTTTAACAGAGCATTCCATAATTTCTAACTACGAAAATGCCAGGTGAAAGGATTTGTAAACATATTTTGTTAAAGCGAGTCAGTTTTTTCCGCAACACATAAAAGACATTTTTCCAAGAAAGTTTAGCCTTTGTCACTAATGAAACCACTAAATAAAGACATAAATCTAGAAATCTTAAGATTTGTTTTATTTAATGTTGGTAGCAGGATGAACTGTCAGAGTGTATATTTTGTCGCAGAGTTGCTGCAAGATGTTAACAGTGAAAAAGGTATTTAGAAATGAGTTATTTCAAGATGAAAAATTTCAGAATAATTGCAAATCTAGCAGGATAGAGAAAGCACAGAAAACTGGCAGTTAGATTGATCAGACTAGTATGAAAAGTCATTTAGCAAAGGGAATGAGAAGAGTGACAAACTAGTATACTTTAGATCTTTTTAAATCTGATCATGTTTCCCTATAACAATAATAAAAAACTTTATTTGATATATCACCATTAAAGGTGGCATCTCAAAGCAATACAGTAGATGTAAAAACAGATAAAAGGACCACAGATTACAAAGTAAATGCATATAAGAAAGACAAGCAGTTAGAGGTGCTACCAAAATTAGAAAATGAAGCAGATACAGACACTAAGTCTTCTGAAAAGAAAGGTTCTGAGGTTAGATTTAAACTGGCCCTGGTGTGTGTGTGTTTGTGTCTGTCTGTCCTGTGATGGACTGGCGCTATGTCCAGGGTGTATTCTGCCTTGTGTCCGTCGCTTACTGGGATAGGCTCCAAATCCTCTGTACTGGATAAAGAGATTAGAAATGGATGGAAGTAAAGGCACTGTGTGGATGGAACTATACACAGTGTTAGAAACCCACTATGAAATGGCAGCATCTCACTGAGAATAAAACATTTTATAGGGCTGGCTTAAGGAAACAGCCTTTCCACCTCTCTTGCACATCAGTATCCATACCTAGTTATTTAAACAAATTGCCTCTAATTATAAACATCTTAATATGCTGGCTCTGTGGATCCGCATCAGCTATGTTTGCCCATTCCTTCAATTCATGTGCATCCAACACACAGTTCAAAGCTAGCAACTACACAAAATCTAAAATATGAGCTCTACTTGCCACTTACAATACCAACAGTACCAGCTAACTTTAGTAGTGACATTTTCATGGATCTTTTTAACAATAAAATTTACAACATCAGACTTCAGACACAATTAAACAGGGCTCAAAAAAGTCTGGTACAAACATTTTCAGCATGGAATAAACCTTTACTTTAATGGTATAAACCTTAAATGGATTCATATTCTCAATAAGATTTGGTGCTCAGTAACATGACTTAGAAACTGACAGAAGACATACGTATCATGCTTATCCTTCTATTTTTCATAATTGTAAACTCCTTAAGGCAGTTACATTTTCTCTGTTCTGACCTGGAGTTACAGAGAAATTTAAATTCTAATAAGAGATTTGTAATGAGGAAAGTCATACCAATCACTCATACCAGGATTTGCAATCACAATACAAATACTTTCTTTCTGTATGTGTTTATTTTGCAGTTTGAGTCTATGGCATTCCTTTGGGGGTCTATACTCCAAGGCATGACTTTTTTATGGGAACATGACATTTTTTTAAAGTCTTTTAATGCAAGCTTCATATAAACCCTTAGCAGTGGTTACTGTCTGGAGCAGGTACTTGAATGGCACAGATTCATTGAAATGATTCAATTTCTTTTGAAAATATTTGGGATAATACATATTCCAGAAATCACAGCCGTTGAATTATCCAGAAATTAATTTCTCTCAGGGTGTATTTAACCCCTCATGGATGGCATTGTATGAAATGAGTTTGAAGTTCCCCATTTGCCTCTATTATGAGATGCTGTGGACACTATTTTATACATTTTAGGAGTGTCCATAGGAAGGTATGTTCTAGAAAGAGTGAACTTCTGTTTTGCCATTATTTTTAATAGGGGCGTTACATGTTTACACTTGGTGCTCCTACTAGAGGAGAGGATATGATTAATCTAGGCTTATCACAGAAACTGAAACACATCTGGTTGGTGAGTCTACTGTGGGTAAAATGTTACTGGTACCGCATGTTGTAAAGCTCGGTATTTTCTCTCTTGGCCTGACTTTTTTTAATGTCTGAGTGTTAGAATCCATGTTGTTGCTGGTAAGGGAATGGTAGGTGCTGTGATTGACACAGTCAAAGCCTTGTACAGAGATACCATTGTAGCTGTTTGACAGTATTTTAGATGCCCTTAGTTAAAAGCATGGGAGGAAGTACTGCCAAGGGAAGGGGGGGGAGCAAGGATTTTTTCTTTGATTTTGTGAGGTTATTTTTTGTTATATTGTGTTTCAGAAAGCAAGAAAATAAGATTTACTGTATGATAAAAAGAGAAAGAGCTGGAGTAGATCCTCAGATCAGTTTGCTACCAGCAATCAAACAAAAAAATGGAAAGAATTGTCTCCTCCTGATTGGAACCTTTCTTACTGTCTTATTATAATTTATCAGGCTATCTTTTAATTTCCACTGAGAGAAGGAAGTCACTTGTCATGCAGCTATTTTATTCTTCATTGCACAATATGCTCTAAGTTAGCAAATGAAACATGAAATAAATCAAGAATACGATTAACATGAATGTATAAACATCCAAACTATACTTTATCACATTTAATTATTGGGTTAGCTTTTTATTGAGCCAAAATGTTATAAATGTGTGAACGTCTGTAAAATGGAAATATTTATATTTTTCTCTTTTCTGTTACCTGCCTGACAGCATTTTGTATCCCATTCAGTATATTACTGGAAAATATTAGACCCAACCTAAAGAATTCATGGGGGTAGTGGGACACAGTACTGCAAAGAGTCTCCTAAAGGGACAGAGCTATTAGTACTTATGTGTTTGAGTCTGGAGAATATAGTAAACTCTAAACATTAAGGGAATGCATGGAATCGGAAAATATAAATTGCATAGTACACAAGACTTAACTGGTTTTATTCTAGGAAAGCAGACAAGACTGAGTCATGGGACTCAGAGGATCCAAGGCTAGACTGAGTATAATAGGCTTCGGGCTTCTATTGTGACATCTACTGTAAATTACAAAAATGTTAAAAGTAAACAAAATAAAGTAACTAGAATGTGGTCTGAAATCACCCCTTTAGACACCCCTTTTACTTCACTGGAGTCAGATATGAAAGGCAATAGTCTCCCGTTCTGTCTGCTGTGTGTTGCAGCAGAGGGACTCCCTGCAGCTGAAAGGGGCAGAGTAACTTGCATGCCCTCTAGTACAGTTTACACATGCACGACTTTAAAAGCTAGCAAGACAGGTTTCGATTCACATTAGCTGGCGAGCCTTGTTAAAAAACGAATGATAATGTAACATGCCACTGTTCATGAACAAAGTTATACTGAGATTTCCTAAGATACGTGATTAAAAAATAAATAAATAAAAATTTGAATCTCCTGCGGAACACATTCCATAAGAATCAGCGGTTTTACAGTATATATCGCCTTTAAAGGTGGCTTCTCAAAACGCTTTACGGGATAAAAACAACCAGAACAGCAGCAACAACAATATTGTATTTCGTTGCATTTTGAAAACCAAGTAATAACTTAACTATACAGTACGTGCAAACGTTTCGTATGTTGCTGTCGTGAATGCCTGCGTACCCATAAGTATTTTATTTGCCTTGAGTCTGTCTACAGTATCTCTGTCCCACTACCCCCCTCTCTCCCTCAATTCAATTCAATTCAAGGTGTTTTATTTGCATGACAGATGGGTACAATTCTTGTTGGGAATGTATACTTTGATATTTACACCCGGCGCGGCACCGAGGGAGCGTCTGCATTTATAACTTGGTTTTTAAAATTAGTCAAGCAATATGAAGCATCTCCTTTAACTTTTAAGTCCCTTAAATACATTGAGCACAGCTTTCTCACCATCCTTACACAAAGCAGAAACTGTCCGATGACTCACAGTACAAGTGGAAAGATTACAGATTTTAATCGTCTTTAATTTTGTCTTTAATTTTGCCTGTGGAGTGTATCTTATTAAGCTATAAATTGTATTTTGAGCGCGTTTTTTGACTTTTTTTTAATTGCATTTTCGGCGCGGACAGCACATACAAGGGTTAATGAACTGCGCCAAGAAATTTAAAATAGTATTCTTTAGGTGTGAGGGTAGGAGTGGACCGCAGCAGGCATAATCAGCAAACCAGGAAAACAAAGAACAGGACAGGTGAGATGTGTATCCAGAAAGCGAGTGATCAGAAAAAGGAAATGGAAAACGCAGAAAAAGGAAACGCTTTACAGGATAAAAACAATAACAACAGTAGTGGCTGGGCAAACGATTTTTTTTAATCGAAATACAAATTGAGATACTGTACTGTATAATGATGTGCATGAACAAAGGTATACTGCAATTTTCCTTAGATACGCGATTAATGCTTCGTAGGAGGAGGCGGTCTTTTCCTCTTGTCTAACAGTCTGTCCACAAACAAAACATTCCTGTTAGACAAGAGGAATTGAAAAAAAACAATTTTGTCAATGAAAACCGGTGTGTGTGTCTCTCCCTGCTGGATGTCCCTCTCACAAACTGCTGAATGAATAAAATAATTTTATTGAAAACGCGTTTGCGATTGTCTGGTATTTAATTTGGTCCCTTTTAACTGTTTTTCGATCTACTGTATTGCTTTGAGATGCCACTTTTAAAGGCGATATGTAAAATAAAGTTTTTTATTATTGTTATAGAGAAACATGATCAGATTTTCCCTGGTTCAGAAAAAAGTTCTAAAGTGCTACACATAACTTTCTTAATTCGATGTATTTAAAGCAGTGAACTACTGTAGGTGTCACATAACATTCAGAAATACAATCACGTATTTGACAAATAAAAACGATTATAATCTAATCCTTCCACATTTGATCCCAAAATCCCAAGAAATATAAATCTTGACGGGTAGAAAGCTATGCTGAAAGTTTATTAAGATACTTAGAAGACAAAGATACTGTATCAATTTATGTTGCATTAGCCTGATTATGATTAAAAAACACATATAATTAAACACGCGTTTGCGATTTAAATCAGAACACGATTTAAATCAATATAAATGTTTATATTGTAACGCATACTGTCCAGCCTCCATTTCTCTATAAAAATTTACTCTGTTGCACACACACACACAATAGAAGCAGGAACCGCTGTCAGAAGGGAAGATATGTTCAAAATATCGCAAATATCGATCATGTTGCGATATTTTGAAATATAAAAGTCAATTGATTGTCCATAATATCGCTATTCTATTTTTTCGAAGAAATGTTTGTTAAAAGAAGAGTCTAGCACCAGCTGGATTTGAACACACAACCTGCCAGCTGGTAGGCACGCACCTAGACCAGTCGGCTACAAGATAGCACGCATGAACAGGTAGGCGAAACAGCCCTACACAGCCCTGTCGCAGCACACGAATACCGTTATTAAATTCTTTAGATACGCGATTCCATATTATATTAGCAGAAAAGCTTAAAACTACCACTTTTTCACACGCTATTTCACATGCTAGTTAAATACTTCGATGCTTAAAATCGTTAGGGAGAAATGGAATACTGGTGTGTATTTTTCCTTTAAAGTGCCGATTCCTGGAATCTGACTGGCTGACACCCCTCTGAAGTGGTTCCATAAAATCTGGTATACGGAAAAGAAAGCGTTGATAAATACAAGTGTCTTTTAATACACTCTTTGCTGTGCTCTTGAGGATCCTTGTGATATTTTAAGCTCTAGTTGAATGATAGGTGTCGCATTTTAAATCATTTTCGTAGTTAGAAATTATGAAACGCCCTGTTAAAAGCAAGGAAGTTTTTATGCCCGTTGAAGTAAAACAAAATGCCTGACAAAGTATGGCTTGGACAGATTCCAAGTGCTTGTACAAATGTGCTAAAGAAATTATACTTTGAGTATACAGCTTGTCCAAAGTCATCCATTATTAATACTATTAGTAATATCTTCAGTAAAGGCTTTGATGCATAAATATTTCTGATAAAGGTAGGTTGTGTACTTTTGTCCAACTGAGCAATCTTGCTTTCATAAAATATACCAACATTTTAATGACTGATGATTAACATGCTGTAATACACAGTTCAAAATTAAAGGCTCAAATGCTGTACATGAGAGGTTAAGCTCCCCCTGGCGGTTTTACAAGGCGACGCCGGATAGTTAACCACGTGACACCACGTTAACTGCGTCATACTGCGTGATACTGCGACACGCCCACCGGGGTATGCCGCGAAATACCTCACTCATTTTGAATGGCTGCATCTGTATACTGTCCTACAACTGTTATTATTGATCACCGAATTATTGTACTTGACATGACTTCATTCAGCCTTTCCTGAACGTCTATGACAGGCAGAGAGAGTGCTGTTTCTGGTGCGATCTTTTGCAGCTGACATTTCACTGTTTTAAACGAACAAGAAATTAGATTGCTCATAAATCAGTTATTCTATATAAACACAGCGTAATTGCCCTCCGAAAATCCTCTTTTTCTTGTTCGTTTTAGAGACCTTGATCGAAACTGATTTTAGATGTCAGAAAGGATTTATTTTCTCTGTATTTCCTACATTGCTTTGTCGAGATTTTAACTTTATATCTAACTTTATATCTAGGCTCAGATTTCAACTATAAATCGTACAGTAATTAATAGCAGTAAATACTGATGTTTTGCGCCCTCTTACCACAAAAATATATGTTTTGTAGTTGGGATTAACTTTATTTCGTACGCGTAGCTACTCCGATTCGGACACCGAACAGTTAAAGATGGCGGCAAATCAGACACCCAGAGAGGGGGCGTCTTCTCGCCTCCATAACTAAAATGCCAAATAGGAGTGGCTTAAGCGACATACACAGTCGTGTAACTGACAGTTTGAGGTAGCCTATCGTGTAAATTTCGCTTTGTTGCTGATAGGTTAAGCTTTCGAAACTCTGCCCCAAAGTCATGTGACTGATTTTTCGCCCTGTTTCGTTGGTTAAACGCAATGATCACAAGCACCACCATGGTAACTGGGATGTGTAGTTTTTAATTCCGTTTGAATTATAACTGTACGTACTGTCTTCATATTTGGCCAGGGCTTTAAAGAGAAGGCGCGCCAAAAAATTTCGGTGCCGTCGTCTCCGCTTTAAAGGTACCCCCGTGCTGGAAGAATTTGACCTCGGAACGTTTGCCCAGCGTAGTTATAGTGGACATAAAAACAAGAGTTCGCTGGCATTATATCCTAGAAGACACAGACCGGCACCAGACCGGTAAATGCTTGATGAACTAGGGATTGGACAGTTTCTAAGTGCTTGTACAATCGATGGAAATGTTCAAATAAATGTGCAAAAGAAATAAACAAAATAATCATTTATTTCTTTATCATATTAGCTAGCTAATATCCTCTCTTTGCTAGTTAGTGGCTGTGTTTCTGCGTTGGGTAGCAACGGGTGACTGTTCTCAGGCGGAAGATGTAAACAGCTTAATTTTCGTGTTAAATAATTTTTAAAAATTAAAATTCATTCTATACAGCAATCACATATTTGGGTACCGTTTCATACAACTTTCATGCTTAAAATGTTTAGGGAGAAATGGAAGACTGGTGTGTATTTTGTCTTTAAACTATCAAGACCAGCCATACACAGTACAGTTAATGTACATACAGTAATGTTTATGTTCCTAAATTAATATCGTTTATGACCTTCAGATGCGTTATGCTCCTCTTCTTCTTATGCTCAGCTACTAAAATTTCCCTTTAGTGGTAAAATTCCATATAAATATTCAAAACTAAGCAGATTGAAATGTGCACAGTAAAGACATTAGATGATTAAATCTTTTCACTACCAACCAATGCACCACGAGTGCCCCTGTCGGTCATTTTGGCCAGCCAATCACTTACCGTGGTGCCCTACGGTGCCCTGCGGGTTGGTTACTGTACCACGGGTTTTTACCGCTCATTTTGAATGGCTGCATCTGTAGGTTGTCTCTCGCAGTGTTCAGGAATTGCATTCCGAAACTGAGTCAGATCAAAAGTTGTAAGAAAAGCACCTATGGTGTCGGTTCGAACAGCTTTATTGATTCGATGTTAAAGGCCGGAAATGGGGCACAAGACACGCGACCGCAAAAAGCGTCGCCATCTGCTTCCAGCTGCAAAATGCCGTTTGCAGACGCTGAAGCATTTGAACTTGAACTTTATTGCCATATGTAACCGGTACTGGTACAATGGAATTCTTACTTACAGAAGGTCTCTCGATTGTAAAACAAGTGTAAAAAACAAGACAAAGTGCAAACAGTGCATCAAGACAATGTACAAACAAACAATAGACAATGTGCAAGTAAACATGTAGACATTTCTTTCCAAGGCAGCGGGTACAAGCGATCTCGCGTTTTAAAACCTCCAGGAAAAGCAGAAAGGCACTTTTCCTTGCTTGCGCCAGCACACGACGACGTGAGGAGAACACCGTAGTCGGTAGGATTCGAACCTGCGCGGGGAGACCCCAATGGATTTCTAGTCCATCGTCTTAACCACTCGGCCACGACTACAGTGAGCACCGCTGTTGCTGCGTTCTTGCTACAATCTCACATGGATCGCGAGGCGCTGGCGGAAACCTTTTTCAAAGTCGTTCTCCATTAAAAAAAAAACCTTTCCAAAATACAAGCCTTGCAGACAGACACGCCTCAGAGGACTTAAGGGTGGCTTCATGTGGGAATGATAAAGTCTCCCCGTCCGGACAGGAAAATGGCACTTTGTTAGACACAAAGAAACAATCAACAACAGACAAATGTCCACAAGCATTTAAGAAGCCGCACCATGTTCTTGCTACAATCTCACACGGATCGCGAGACGCCGGGGGAAATCTTTTTCAAAGTCGTTCTCCGTTAAAAAAAAAAACCTTTCCAAAATACAAACCTTGCAGACAGACACGCCTCCGAGGAACTAAGGGTTGCTTCATGTCGGAATGATAAAGTCTCCCCGTCCGGACAGGAAAATGGCACTTTGTTAGACACAAAAAAACAATCAACAACAGACAAATGTCTACAAGCATTTTAGAAGCCGCACTTGAAATAGCTCTTACATTCGTGTTAGATGCAGGAATCGCCTTTTTATTGACGCTCTTACGAACGCCATGGAAAGCAAAACAAAGCAAAGCAGAGCAGAACAAAACGAACAAAATAAAACCCTCACGTCCTGCACTTGAATATAATGCCGTTACGTGCCGAAGCGGTATTGGACGTCATCCTAGCACTGCAACCCGGGGCGTACGGTATATGGGAATGAGCACACGTCACGAATTGTCTCTAATAACTCCCTGCACTGTAAGGCGCCTTGAAGCGTGCACCCTCAACATTCATCTTTGCGCATCTGTGAAAGGTAAACTCTTGAGCAAACTCTGAACCAGACACTCAAACTCCAGCTAGCATTAGGGGTAGCATTCCCACGCTACTTGAACACTTTGTTTACGCTCAGTGCTGGATTTTGGGAACTTTAGGACGAGTGGGACTTTTCTCCTATCTGTCAATTCGTTTTGTTTTGGAGACTCTTGGCTGTCTGTGTTGTATAGTGCAGCGTGAAGAAAACGTTTTTGAAAACTGTGCCGGCTCAAAAGTTGTAAGAAATCCTCTCCAGCTCTTTTAAGTCTCTTCAGTTTTGTCATTTAAAGTGAAACTAGATGTATAACTGGAGCCTCACTTATGCAAATGGTGAGGCTCCAGTTCGACATCTAGTTTTACTTTATATGACAGAAGTACGTCAGACTGCGCCGGACTGGGGGATCACTTCCGGTTATTTTTACCATCTTAAATATTTGAAATCCTCCCCTATGCAATTGTGACACTTCATCTTGGCTCCACCTAGGACACTCTTCAATCTTCCATCACTTCTCTCTTCTCCCGCAACACTCTCGTCTGTCGGCAGTATGTGGCGTCTTTGCATTACCACCAATCTCACCACAGCAAGAAAGCAACGGGTTTTGGCAAGAGAGGAGGAGACTGAGAGGTATGTCTTAACACCGATACTACAGTGCTTAAGTACTGCTCACGTATATGTTTCTAGGTTTATATTATGCATTTCATACGGTCAAATTACTTTTGAGCAACTAATAAGAAGCGCGAAACGGTATGCGTTTTAGTTTCGTTTTGTGCTGGGACCCGTGGATTGATTAGAGATATCAAGTACATACAAGTCATTTTTTAAATGTTGTAGTTCGTCTTGAAAAAATGTTACGAGTACATCATCTATCAACAATTACACAGGTTCTGTTTCCATATTGCGGATTTTGGTTACGTAATATTATTTTCTAGATTTCACGTTGTGAATATATGATTTGGGCAAACAGAGCCGCAAAGAAGTACATTATGGGTTGTTGTTGTTTTTTTTGCAGTTTTATCTAGAACAAGCGATGCTTAAACCTTTGTCTGATTCTTGTGAAACTATCCACACGACAGTTACAGTACCTAGGAGTTGACTTCAGTGATGTCACTGATGGGATGTTTCTAAAAATCCATCCTCTGTAAAACGTCTTCTCTAGTTGTCCTGCATATGTATTCGCTAATGAAGCTGTGTGTTCTGAGCCTGGATCTCTACATTTCTGTATGAACCAGCTTAGAGGGCTAAAGACAGCTTGTGTTTAAATTGAGTGTAAGGCAATTTATGCTTCTAAAGTCATGGTCAGCATTTATTATTGTACTGTGCTGTAAACTTGTTCTGTGCCTAGTCACATTATTTTATAGCGTTTTTATAGTGTTATCAAATCCGGTGGCGCTGTGTGTTAGTTTCCTGACTCCCATGTCACATGGTCTGTGATTGAAACCTGTGAAACCGGTTTAATTCGTCACAGCCAGCACTCCGGCAGAGAGGGGGTTGTGTTCGTAAAGTAGAAGCAGGCGAGATTTCCAGCGAAAGACACCTCCCCCCCACCCTCATACGATTCGCATTGTAATTACACATTGTAATTGTATTACACATTGTACACATGCTTAAAAGAGAAGAGAGAAAACGCAAGCCTTCTTCAGGTGTGAGGGTCTTCTGCTCAGAATGAAACGCTAAAATGTAATGTAGGCTCTGAATGGGTTCAATTATGATTTGGGCTTGATTAAGGTCGCTGCCTTTCATCTAAAACCCTACTTGAATCCTTCGAAACTAAAAATCAGCGTTAGTGAGTTCTAAATAAAGAGGTATCCAGGTAACAGTGAAACGGGCGACAGTCTGGGGAGATCGCCCGTTTTCCATGTAAATAGTTCCCTGGTTCCGCACCCCTTGGTGTTTCTCTCGCTCTCTCTCGGGTCACCTGATCATTAGCTCGAAAGATTTCAGTGCTTTGTGTATATTCTAATGGTAGTGGGGGCAGGGTGTGTGGGAACAGGTTTGGTTGAAATTGCATTGGAGATCTATGTTCTTCACACCTGAAACATTTTCTCTGAAAGCATTTTCTTCGCAGTTTAACCGATCTTGTTACAGCATGTTACAGTTTACTATTATTAACCATATTAATTTTAAGTGCTTAATGCCATTTTTTGACCAGGCACGAATATTCTTAAGTCCATATCTTCGCAAGGGAATCAGTGCGAATTGTAATACTAATTAAATTAAAACTACTAACTACTAACTAATACTAATTAAAACAAACCAGAAACGTGTTGTTCTGTCTAATGACATTACAAGTGGAAAGATTGCAGATTTTAATCGTCTTTAATTTTGTTACGTTATACATTTTAGAAACGTTTCATCCATACAAACACCACAAAACTATTTTCGATTGTATTTCTGAATAGTACAGATGCAGCCATTCAAAATGCGTGAGGTATTTCGCGGCATACCCCGGTGGGCGTGTCACAGTATCACGCGGTATGACGCAGTTAACGTGGTGTCACGTGGTTAACTATCCGGCGTCGCCTTGTAAAACCGCCAGGGGGAGCTTAACCTCTCATGTACAGCATTTGAGCCTTTAATTTTGAACTGTGTATTACAGCATGTTAATCATCAGTCATTAAAATGTTGGTATATTTTATGAAAGCAAGATTGCTCAGTTGGACAAAAGTACACAACCTACCTTTATCAGAAATATCAAAGCCTTTACTGAAGATATTACTAATAGTATTAATAATGGATGACTTTGGACAAGCTGTATACTCAAAGTATAATTTCTTTAGCACATTTGTACAAGCACTTGGAATCTGTCCAAGCCATACTTTGTCAGGCATTTTGTTTTACTTCAACGGGCATAAAAACTTCCTTGCTTTTAACAGGGCGTGTCATAATTTCTAGCTACGAAAATGATTTAAAATGCGACACCTATCATTCAACTACAGCTTAAAATATCACAAGGAAAAATACACACTGGTATTCCATTTCTCCCTAAACATTGTAAGCTTCGAAGTCTTTAACTAACGTGATACCGGAGTCAACAAGCATACTTTTAGAATTTGATTAAAAGGGAATATAATATGGAATCGCGTATCTCAAGAATTTAATAACGGTATGATTACATCCGTGTACTGCGGCAGGGCTGTGTAGGGCTGTTTCGCCTACCTGATCATGCGAGCTCTCTTGTAGCCTACTGGTCTAGGTGCGTGACTATCAACTGGCAGGTTGTGTGTTCAAATCCAGCTGGTGCTGGACTTTTATTTTAACAAACATTTCTTCGAAAAAATAGGTAAGCGATATTATGGACAATCAGTTGACTTTTATATTTCAAAATATCGCAACATGATCGATATTTGCGATATTTTGAACATATCTTCCCTTCTGACAGCGGTTCCTGCTTCTATTGTGTGTGTGTGTGTGCAACAGTAAATTTTTATAGAGAAATGGAGGCTGGACAGTATGCGTTACAATATAAACATTTATATTGATTTTAATCGTGTTCTGATTTAAATCGCAAACGCGTGTTTAATTATGTGTTTTTAATCATAATCAGGCTAATGCATTTCTACATTTTCTGTATGAACCAGCTTAGAGGTTCATACAGAAAGACAGCTTGTGTTTAAATTGAGTGTAAGGTAATTTATGCTTCTAAAGTCATGGTCAGTATTATTGTACTGTGCTGTACTGTGTCACATTATTTTATAGCGTTTTTATTGTGTTATTAAATCCGGTGGCGCTGTGTTAGTTTCCTGACTCACATTATTTAAACTACCACACTGATCATTCATCTCTAAATAAACTTTATTTTATATAGCGTTTTAAGCGATTAGGTAATTAGATTGCTCATAAACCTAATCGCTTTTTCTACATAAAAACAGTGTGATTGCTCTCTGAAAATGCTTTTCCTTTATTTTTAAAGTAGGCTCAGATCGTATTATTCTAAACTTTCTTGGAAAAATGTATTTTATGTAAACCATGTTTGCTATTAATTCATTTAGGGCTAAAATACGTTCATTGTCTTCCAATCGAGTCGAGTTGACATTGGAAGCCTGCTACACCCGGACTGTTAAACCAACGCATTAGCACGTCAAAGCCCATTGAGCCAGTATTGGCTTTAGTATCCCCCCCTTCTCCCCTCAATTCAATTCAATTCAAGGTGTTTTATTTGCATGACAGATGGGTACAAGCAGTGTTGGGTATGTATATTGTAACGCTTACAGCAGACAGGCACTGTGTAGGAGCCGACGCACCAGAGCAGCGCCTGCATTTATAACTTAGTTTTTAAAATTAGTCAAGCAATACGAAGCATCTCCTTTTACTTAGTGCCTGAGCACACTGCAACGCGTGTGAAGCCCATAAACGATATTAATTTTGGAACTTAAACATACAGTATATGGCTGGTCTCGGTACTTTAAAGAAAACATACACACCAGTATTCCATTTCTCCCTAAACATTTTAAGCATCGAAGTCTTTAACTAACGCGATACCGGAGTCAACAAGCATACTTTTAGAATTTGATTAAAAGGGAATATAATATGGAATCGCGTATCTCCAGAATTTAAAGACCAGACAATCGCAAACTCGTTTTCAATAAAATTATTTTATTCATTCAGCAGTTTGTGAGAGGGACATCCAGCAGGGAGAGACACACACACCGGTTTTCATTGACAACATTGTTTTTTTTTCAATTCCTCTTGTCTAACAGGAATGTTTTGTTTGTGGACAGACTGTTAAACAAGAGGAAAAGACCGCCTCCTCCTACGAAGCATTTCGTTGATCCGATCACGAATTCTTTTCCAGTCGTACGCAGCAAGGGTTGAGAATCTCCGATTCACCATCGTACTAATGGTTTCCCGGAGATTGCAAGGCAAGGCACTTTTGCCTCTGGACCCATCGAAATTTACAGACGTGGTCCACCCCCAGTAAATTTCAAAAGTCACAAGATTTCGAAACACGAGGGCGGCGTAGCGGTCGGCTCTTGCTTTCCCGTCTATGCCGATGCACTGCAAGTACAACCCCCCCTCCATCTCCTGGGTGATGGGTAGCAGTTGGACATCTGGGAGAATTATTCGTCCCACTGGCATCTGTGAATTCCGCTGTGCTTCCTGGGGGGAGATAGCCGGCGGGGACAGCATCAACAGAGTCCTGCGCGGTGGTGAACTGAGAGGCCGGGATGGAGTGTCCTGAGGCGGTGTGTGCTCTGCGGGGGGCAGAGCTTCCGCCAGGCATTGCAACCTGCGCGGCGGGGAGAGGCACTTTTCAGGAGACAGCTGCTCAACTGTTTGACTGCTGGAACATACTGTCTCCTTCCTCTGCATTTTCAGGAGTGTCTCTAGCCTCCCAGTCCTCCCCAGTAATGCATCGTACTGCTCCCGCTGCTGCCGAAATGTCTCCATACAGGTGCTGCTTCTACAGGTTGGCACCCTGGCCAGTGGCCGAGAGCAGAGACCCACGGCCTGTGGCAAAATAACATAAGTCATGTAAGAAATAAAGTCACACAGTAGTATTCATCAGTCGCGGAACAGAAGTCAAAATAAACTTTTCTTTTTTTCCGTCTTACCGCTTTCTTTTTTACTGTCCTTGTGGTAGATCGTTTCGCCCGTGCGGTGTTTTCTTGAAGAACAGGCTACGAAGAAATAATTATAATTGAATTTAAAATTCAAAACGGCAATAATACCTTGTAATATGCGCTGTAATCGCGTATTTCAGATGAAGTCTGCTGTATTTGCTTACCCTTCGCTCTTTGGAAGCTGGGGCGGCAGAAGCACCTCGTCTCTTCCCGTAAAAGGTCTTGGTCTCCATACTGTACTATGGTCGCTGTAGTGCAGGTTCGCAGTTTTTTTTTTTGCGATGGGAGCTCACCCAATCCCTTGGTGTCTTTTATGCTATATTCACCTGTACGGCTAGAGTGTGTTCATTGTCTTCCAATGAAAGGCGGGTGCCTTTTGCCGAAGTCGGGAGACATTGGGGGCTTGCCACACCCGGACTGTTAAACCAACGCATTAGCACGTCAAAGCGCATTGAGGACCCGGGCGCAATAGTTGTTTTGTCCCTTGATTTACTGATCTTCATAAATTAAATCTTGTCAGTCAGGTCTTTTTTTCTCTATTTCAATTGTCGTTTACACATGCACGACTTTAAAAGCTAGCATGACAGGTTTCGATTCACATTAGCTGGCGAGCCTTGTTAAAAAAAACAATGACAATGTAACATGCCACTGTTTGTTCATGAACAAAGTTATACTGAGATTTCCTTAGATACGCGATTAAAAAATAAATAAAAATTTGAATCTCCTGCGGAACACATTCCATAAGAATCAGCGGTTCTACAACATATATCGCCTTTAAAGGTGGCTTCTCAAAACGCTTTACGGGATAAAAACAACCAGAACAGCAGCAACAACAATATTGTATTTCATTGCACTTTGAAAACCAAGTAATAACTTAACTCAGTACGTGCAAACGTTTTGTATGTTGCTGTCTTGAATGCCTGCGTACCCATAAGTATCTTATTTGCCTTGAGGCCTGTCTACAGTATATTTGTCCCCCTATCTCCCTCAATTCAATTCAATTCAAGGTGTTTTATTTGCATGACAGATGGGTACAATTCTTGTTGGGAATGTATACTTTGATATTTACACCCGGCGCGTCACCGAGGGAGCGTCTGCATTTATAACTTAGTTTTTAAAATTAGTCAAGCAATATGAAGCATCTCCTTTAGCTTTTAAGTCCCTTATGGTTTTTTCGTATTATATTCCCTATTAATCAAACTCTAAGAGTATGTATCGGCTTGTCAGTCAGGTCTTTTTTTCTCTTTTTCAATTGTCGTTTACACATGCACGACTTTAAAAGCTAGCAAGACAGGTTTCGATTCACATTAGCTGGCGAGCCTTGTTAAAAAAAACAATGACAATGTAACATGCCACTGTTTGTTCATGAACAAAGTTATACTGAGACTTCCTTAGATACGCGATTAAAAAATAAATAAAAATTTGAATCTCCTGCGGAACACATTCCATAAGAATCAGTGGTTCTACAACATATATCGCCTTTAAAGGTGGCTTCTCAAAACGCTTTACGGGATAAAAACAACCAGAACAGCAGCGACAACAATATTGTATTTCATTGCACTTTGAAAATTGCATTTGAGCACGGTTTTTGACTTTCTTAAAATTGCATTTTGGGCGCGGACAGCACATACAAGGGTTAATGAACTGCGCCAAGAAATTTAAAATAGTTTTCTTTAGGTGTGAGGGTAGGAATGGACCGCAGCAGGCATAATCAGCAAACCAGGAAAACAAAGAACAGGACAGGTGAGATGTGTAGCCAGAAAGCGAGTGATCAGAAAAAGGAAATGGATTTGTCAACTGATTGTCCATAATATCGCTTACCTATTTTTTCGAAGAAATGTTTGTTAAAATAAGAGTCCAGCACCAGCTGGATTCGAACACACAACCTGCCAGTTGGTAGGCACACACCTAGACCAGTAGGCTACAAGACAGCTCGCATGATCAGGCAGGCGAAACAGCCCTACACAGCCCTGCCGCAGTACACGGATATAATCATACCGTTATTAAATTCTTGAGATACGCGATTCCATATTATATTCCCTTTTAATCAAATTCTAAAAGTATGCTTGTTGACTCCGGTATCACGTTAGTTAAAGACTTCGAAGCTTACAATGTTTAGGGAGAAATGGAATACTGGTGTGTATTTTTTTCTTGAAAGTACCAAGACCAGCTATATACTGTATGTTTATGTTCCAAAATTAATATCGTTTATGGCCTTCACACGCGTTACAGTATGCTCCTATTCTTTTTATGCTCAGCTACTAAGATTTCACTTCAGTGGTAAAATTCAATATCTACAACGAGCACAGTAAAGACGTTTACAGTAAGTCTTTCTACGACAGACCAATGGACCATGAGTGCCCCTGTCGGTCAACCAATCACGCACCGCGGTATCCCGTGTCATCATACCTGCGGTATCTGTACCGCGGTGTCTGTACCGCGCACTTTGAATGGCTGCATCTGTATGTTACACTTAGTTCACTGTTTTAAATAGATCTAATTAAGAAAGTTAAGTGTTAGCATAAACTATTAGCAATCAATAATATTAAATTTAGCACTGTAATAAGCTGTTGCACTTTCCCCCGCATCTTGTAAAAATATATTTTCATTGTTCAAATATACATTAAGTCTGACTATCATATAATAAGTTAAATACAAAACTAAAGAAAAAATAGGGTTAAATATAATTCAAAATATTTTGCTAACAATGTTAACTGTTTATGAATAATAAAATGTATTAACTAAGGAGTAGGATGGCACAGTTGTTAGTATGTTTTTTGTTTTGTTTCTTTTTCATAAATACAACAGTAGTACCTGATGTCTCAGTGGCTTTCAAAATTAAATCATGCATGCAAACCTGTGAACTAGAAAGATAACTAAGATATCCATCCATTTATAATGGTGGCGAAATGGTTAGCATTGCTATCTTGCAGCACTGGAGTCCTAGGTTCAATTCCTGCCATCCTGTGTGTGTGGGGTTTACATGTTCTCTCTGGGTTACATGGTTTTTCTCCATATGTGTGATATGACTCCCTCTCGCACTCCAAAACATACTGGTAAGTTAATTGGTTTATGGGAAAACTGGCCCTGGTGTGTGTGTGTTTGTGTCTGTCTGTCCTGTGACGGACTGGCGCTATGTCCAGAGTGTATTCTGCCTTGTGTCCGTTGCTTACTGGGATAGGCTCCAAATCCTCTGTACTGGATAAAGAGATTAGAAATGGATGGAAGTAAAGGCACTGTGTGGATGGAACTATACACAGTGTTAGAAACCCACGATGAAATGGCAGCATCTCACTGAGAATAAAATATTTTATAGTGCTGGCTTAAGGAAACAGCCTTTCCACCTCTCTTGCACATCAGTATCCATACCTAGTTATTTAAACAAATTGCCTCTAAGTATAAACATCTTAATATGCTGGGTCTGTGGATCCGCATCAGCTATGTTTGCCCATTCCTTCAATTCATGTGCATCCAACACACAGTTCAATGCCAGCAACTACACATAATCTAAAATACAATCCTTATTTCAGTATCTATGTAAACATATAGTCTGTTAACTTCATCATCTTCATCAAAAGTATGCCTAACCCCATTAGGAAGTGTTCTTGTTATAAGTGTATTCCTCAGCTTTCCCCAAATTATCTTCTTCTTGCCAACATCTCTAGTCTTTTATCCTGCAATAACTCAGCCAACACTTAAATCTCCAAAAGCTGCTTGTGTTAATTTCTTTAAATCACAAATATCATGTGTAAATACTGGCCATGTAATACTCTGCATTGTGGAATAATAGTTTATTTTAAAGGGAACTAGAGAAATCAAGAAAGGCTTTTTTTCTAGAATTAATAAATGCACATCCTGTTCACTGGGGAAATTAAATCCACACTGAGCAATCTTCAATATGTTCAGAATATGACAGCAAGAATCCTATCAGGGATGCATTACACCTGTTTTCAAGTCCTTGCACTGGTTACCTATCAGATTTCGAGTCAACTTCAAAATCCTTATCCTCCTTATATACTGTCCTACAACTGTTATTATTGATCACCGAATTATTGTACTTGACATGACTTCAATCAGCCTTTCCTGAACGTCTATGACAGGCAGAGAGAGTGCTGTTTCTGGTGCGATCTTTTGCAGCCTACATTTCACTGTTTTAAACGAACAAGAAATTAGATTGCTCATAAATCAGTTATTCTATATAAACACAGCGTAATTGCCCTCCGAAAATCCTCTTTTTCTTGTTCGTTTTAGAGACCTTGATCGAAACTGATTTTAGATGTCAGAAAGGATTTATTTTCTCTGTATTTCCTACATTGCTTTGTCGAGATTTTAACTTTATATCTAACTTTATATCTAGGCTCAGATTTCAACTATAAATCGTACAGTAATTAATAGCAGTAAATACTGATGTTTTGCGCCCTCTTACCACAAAAATATATGTTTTGTAGTTGGGATTAACTTTATTTCGTACGCGTAGCTACTCCGATTCGGACACCGAACAGTTAAAGATGGCGGCAAATCAGACACCCAGAGAGGGGGGGGGGGGGGGGCGTCTTCTCGCCTCCATAACTAAAATGCCAAATAGGAGTGGCTTAAGCGACATACACAGTCGTGTAACTGACAGTTTGAGGTAGTCTATCGTGTAAATTTCGCTTTGTTGCTGATAGGTTAAGCTTTCGAAACTCTGCCCCAAAGTCATGTGACTGATTTTTCGCCCTGTTTCGTTGGTTAAACGCAATGATCACAAGCACCACCATGGTAACTGGGATGTGTAGTTTTTAATTCCGTTTGAATTATAACTGTACGTACTGTCTTCATATTTGGCCAGGGCTTTAAAGAGAAGGCGCGCCAAAAAAATTCGGTGCCGTCGTCTCCGCATTAAAGGTACCCCCGTGCTGGAAGAATTTGACCTCGGAACGTTTGCCCAGCGTAGTTATAGTGGACATAAAAACAAGAGTTCGCTGGCATTATATCCTAGAAGACACAGACCGGCACCAGACCGGTAAATGCTTGATGAACTAGGGATTGGACAGTTTCCAAGTGCTTGTACAATCGATGGAAATGTTCAAATAAATGTGCAAAAGAAATAAACAAAATAATTATTTATTTCTTTTACATATTGGCTAGCTAATGTCCTCTCTTTGCTAGTTAGTGGCTGTGTTTCTGCGTTGGGTAGCAACGGGTGACTGTTCTCAGGCGGAAGATGTAAACAGCTTAATTTTCGTGTTAAATAATTTTTAAAAATTAAAATTCATTCTATACAGCAATCACATATTTGGGTACCGTTTCATAAAAATTTCATGCTTAAAATGTTTAGGGAGAAATGGAAGACTGGTGTGTATTTTTTCTTTAAACTATTGTAGTGGCAATGCTTGTTAATAAGACAGAATTAAGCGTTGGTGTGCTCCTAAAGGAGGCCCCATCTCACCCTCCATCTCTGTGGTGCAGCCACAGAGAAAGAATTCATGCAAGCTGATTTAAGATGTTTTTCTTTTGATAAGAAGCAAGCTCCCAGACGGGGATGCAATTAGCTAAGCCTGGCTATCATGATCAATGGTCATCCACTGGCGCCTATCTGTCTAGGGAGTGCCGAATGGACATCTGGACTGCATTTCTAAGTGTCAAGAGTAAGTGACTTATATCTCACCTTGACCAACCAATCAGGGACTGGCAGGGCGTGGTAATACCACGTGGGTCTCCAATGCCCGCCAAACTCTCAACCAATCAGCACACATCTGGGTCTTGATCAAAAAGGGAGCGCAAGCTCAGTTCTGGGCTCTCCTTGGCCATTTTCACGCATCCTCAGAGACAATCACGTGACAACTGCTGTTGTCTGCAAAAGGACTTGGACTTTGTTCTAAGCGCGAGGCCGAGGATCCCGTACGTATTCAGAATTCTACCAACGTGAATGCTCCGCTTGATCAACGGCAGCCTACAGTTGGACCCTCGTCGACAACCTGAATAGCTTATTCAGAAGCAGCGCTGGACCGGGAACGAACCAGCTTCTTCTCAGGCAAAAGAGTGACTTGTGAGGACTCGCGGTCACACTCTGTGCATAGAGACTTTCTACTAGCCAGCCGGACTGCTGGTAGATCCCCTCGGAGCAACGACTGCCCTGCGCGCCGCAGTCAGATTCCTCCGCCCGTCCTACTCCGAGCTGCACCTCGACTGGTTGGCCGGTAGCCAGAGGACGCCGACACAACGCCCATTGGACAACCGCTGCAACAGAGCCTGTCAGCTGGTTTGGTGTTCGTGCCGGGAAATTCCAAATCCAAACAGTGGATAAGTAAACCCCATGTTCTACATTGCGTCTCGAGAATTTAATTGTACCTCAACACAAGTTGTTATCAATTTAATTCATGAGTAATGTATTTACTTCCGAGTTTAGAGTAACAGTGGGTATTAACACTGATTAGCGATTTGGTAACCGAACGATATATATTGACATATATTCTCTGTTGTGTATCTCTTTGTGTTTGCATCTCTTCGAGATTATATACCTTGTATATTGATAACCCTCACAGTAAGGTCTGCCGCTCGTATCCAGGCAGACTAGTATATGTTTGGTGCACAGTTTATATTAATAAATGTATCTCGTGTATTGAACCCGTGTGTGTGCGTTGTTAGTTGTTCTGACGATTGATTTTCTAAAAGCCCCAACGAACAACCTCGTGATTACTGCTACAATTGATAATTGTCTCAGTAAACCCATCAAACCACTACATTTAATGGCGTCCCTGGGTGGGCGAGTTTAGAATGAAATGAGAATCAATCGCACAGAATAACTGATATTGCTGTGAGTTCAAGTTCAGCACAGCACCGCGGCTTCTATACGCGGATACCGGGTGTGCTGATAACTGCGTAAAGAAATCCCCCTGTTTTCTAGCGTTTAGTGTAACGTGTACTGATTGGAAATCCATCTGCTCGGGTGTTTAGATTCCATACTGTATTTTGGTAAAAGAAAAAAAAGTAATACTCTTAAAGTTTCTCTGACGTAATGACAATGGCTGCTAAAATGTCTGAAGTGGAGTCGCTTATAAGTACTATTTCTAGCGACGACAATCCTGGTTACTGGAGCGGTATCGAAAAGTTGAACTTTGATGATATTGAGAAGCTGCAAGTAGATTTAGTAGCTAAGGTAGCGAACCAGCTTAACACAGGAGGGTCCGTGAACGCAGTTCAGGTCCTATCGAGTTTCGCCTTAAATCTAGCTAAACAGCTGGAACTGTCTTTGTCCGAGCTGACAAAGTTTCAAAAGCTTCAGGGAAAGCTAGAAAGATATAAGGCGGAGCGAGTTGAGTTGTTGGATATAATCAGAGAAAAGAGAGTGAAAAATGAGGAAAGTGAAGACAGACTCAGGGAAGTTTTAGGTAAATTAGATGACCTGTCTGCTAGAGAAACTGCGGCTGAGGTAGCTAGGAGAGACCTGGAAGCGAGCTTGAAAGAAAAAGAAAAAGAAATTGAGCGTTTAAATGAGCTCAGCCAGGAAAGGCAAAAGGAGTTAGATGCTGCCGTACTGGAAGCAAAACAGGCTAGATCCCACTTGCATGCCAGCCCACCTAGCAGCCCGGAGCGCTCACCCAGCGCGCCGGGAGGAGGTTTCTCCCGGCCAGGGTCTGTGGTCGGATCGGCATGGGGGAGATCGCCGAGTCCTGCGCGAGACGCAAGGGCGATGCAATTCAGGCATAGACCCCCTGCTCCTGATCACGGCCGTCCCCCTGCCCGCGGAGAAACCGTAAAAATTAACCTCCACTCCCTGAGGCAGTTAGCCAAAGATGTAGAAAGGTTTGACCCGTCAGTGTCAGGGAATAATGTGGAAACCTACATCGATGAGCTGAGACATACTTTGCAGTTTATGCCCGGAGCGTCCGAACAGGAAAAGGCTATGTTAGTAAGGAAAACTACTAGCCGAGCGGTCCACGAGTGGATGTCTAGACAAGGACCGGAGGTCTGTAATAGCTTTGAGGAGCTGTGTCAGGCAATGATCGGAGAATTTTCGGCTTTTATCGATCCCATAGCTGCCGTGGCCACTGCGCACCATATTAAGCACGAAAAAGCTGAAGCCCCTCGCGACTATTATGAGAGGCTTAGGCGCACTTATTTTGCAGGGCGGAATGAAGAGGGTTGCGAAGAGAACGTGAATTTCAAAGGTTTATTCATTGCTAATCTGCATCCCTCAATCAGGAAAATGATTGTGATGCACACTGATGCAAAAGCGATGAAAATGGCTGACATTAGAATGTTGGCTCAAAAAGCCTGGGGAGCTGAAGTCTCTGCTTCCTCAGAGCGAAAACCTGCTAAAACGGCCGTGTTCGCCACTAAAGCCAGCAGGGTTGACGACTCGCCTCAGCTCGAGGGAGCTGAGGTTCCTGAGCCCGCTAAGCCCCGGCGCAAAATAGGCAGGCAGGACCGCACTAAGCGTCAGAGCCGCCGTGAGCGCTACGGGGAAGGCAAGGGCACAGGCAGAGCCTATCAGAAGGCTGGACGAAGGGAGTCGACTGCAACCCGCCTGGCCAGGCTTGAACAAGCCCTGCTTGAGAGATCAGGACAGGGTAAAACTTCCGCACTGAATGCCGGAAGCGTGAATGAGCTTAGTGGGACCACGCCCCTTCTCACTGGAGGAGGCGGGGATCCATCCCAAACCCCTCCCTCAGTCTATCTGATTGGGTGGGAGGGTTCCTGCCTGGAAGAAGGCTGTGACTCTGAGTTGGGCGCTGACCCCGCCCCTGAAGTCAAAGAAAAGGCAGGCTTCCAACAATTCTTAGGGAATCTCAGCCAGAAAGGCAAAGCAAGGCGTATTTATATCAAGGTTTCTCTTGAAAACGTCTTAGATAGAGAAGCACTGGTTGACACTGGGGCTGAAATTAGTTTGATGTCAGCCGATCTACTCAGCGAGCTCAAACGAGTAGCGAAAGGAAAAGGCATCAGACTTAAGGTAGAACCGTGTAAGATAGATATTTCCAGCTATACCCAGGATCATGCCAGGATCACACACCGAGTGTGGGTGGCACTTAGGTTCGGGCCAATGAACGTGGTGCATCCTGTTGACATCTCTAGGTTTAAAACAGAGCCACTACTCATTGGCCAAGACCTGCTTGACAGGCTGGAGCCTCTGGTGGACTGCCAGCGTGGAAAATTGTGGGCTCAGGTCAAGCACCCTAAGCCTGTCGTACAGCAAAAAGGGGGGTTCAGTGGTTATGCTGTGATCACACAGTGCCCACTGAACACCATAGCTGAGTTGGAGGATTCTCCTGGTTCCTCTGGACGAGAAATAAATGTCTCTTCTTGCTTTCCAAAACTACAGGGAAGTCCTGCCCAGGCCAGCACTCCCACGGTCTCCCAACTACAGGAGCAGTGCTCCGAGCAGCTGCTTGACCCGCCAGGTAAAGCACACCCCTTTTTCATCCCTGAAGAAGAGTGGATCTCCCTGTCCGGTAATGAATGGGAGTCCTTTCTGTGCGCCCTGGTACCTCAGGGGGACAAGGACTACCACCCCATGGTGGTGGGAGGGGTCCAGGTGGCAGAAGTGCAGGTTGATGATGTAATTCTCAGCCTCAGCTCTGAGAAGTCCATAATCAGTGAAGGTCTGTTCGAGGACCTGTCGCGAAGCCGTCAGGTGACCCTGGTGACGCAATCACAGGGTCTGTGGTGGGCACCCCCACCTCATAGGTCCATTTGGAGCAAAGGAAGCTGTGCAGCTTCCATCTCCATCGGAAAAAGGAAGTTTGCTCACTACTTCCAGGTAGCACCTCAGCTGACCCATTCGGTCTGTATTGGTGCAGACCTGTTGGTTCGACTGGGCGCCCAGCTGGACACAGTAAACAGTGTGCTGTGGACACGGGTGAACCCAGATGCCCACTCTCTAAGCGGCGACCCCGAGAACATTCGGTCAGGTCAGACGATTCCTCAGGCCTGCCAGGTAGTAAACGAATCGGACCTGATCGTTCCTGCGTCAACAGCAGGGTTTCCGGTACGCCTTGTCCTAAAGAAGGGACAGAGGATGGATGCTGGCCGAGATCAGGCATGTGTTGACCCAGCTCTCCCGTGCAGGGGCCAAACTGTCTCTGGCTAAGGGACAGTGGTGTAGGACCCAAGTGGAGTACGTGGGACTATTGGTTGGAGCCCAAGGCATACAGCCACAGTCCAGCAGAGTCCAAGCTATCCAGAATATGAAGTCGCCCACTAACCTGTCTGAACTGCGCAGCTTTCTGGGAGTATGTAATTATTCCCGGCAGTTCATTGAGGATTACGCTGAAATAGCAAGGCCCCTCCACAAGCTGCTGCAGAAAGACGTGCCCTTTGAGTGGGGACCTTCCTCAGAACAGGCTGTGATGGAGCTGAAGCGCAGACTCGGTAGTGCGCCGTGCTTGGCCTACCCTGACAAAAATAAGGTCTTCTACCTTGAAGCAGGGTTCTCAGAGCACTGCCTTGGGGCTGCTCTGAGTCAGGAATATGACCAAGAGCGAAGGGTGGTGGCGTATGCCAGTCGAGCCCTGAACCCAGTGGAGCAAAAGTTCTTGGACTGCGAGAAGGCCCTGTTGTCTACGGTCTGGTCGGTAGAACACTTCCGTAGTTATGTAGGGGGACAAAAGATCATCATCGAAACCTGCCACCAACCTGTGACATTCCTGCATAGCCAGAGACTCAAAGCGGGCAGGGTGTCAAATAGCAGGATTGTGGCATGGATGATGGCCCTACAAGGCTATGAGATAGAGGTACGTTATGCACAGAGCAAGAAAATGTACCTGGGACAGGGCCTGGCTTTGGGCCAAGTGTGTCACGGCTGTGACACTGACATGGAAGCTCCAGAAACAATTCCCGCTGCTGAGCTACCGAACAATCACCGGTACTACGATGAAAACGTGGGCCAGGGCTTACCCATGGCCTATGTTGACGGTTGCTCTTTTCGCCACGAACAGCAGGTGCTAGCAGGGGTAGGAGTAGTCTGGCAAGACAATACTCCCTGTGGGCCGACCCGCTATAAGCTAGGACCAAAGACTAGTCAGTATGCGGAAGTAGCTGGGGTGCTGATCACCCTCCAGCAGGCCCTGACAAATGGCCTTAAACAATTTGTCATCTGTAGTGACTCGAACTACGCCCGACATAGCTTCGTGTCCCATCTTCCGTATTGGAAGGGTACCGGCATGAAAAATGCCCGGGGCAAGGAAGTAAAGAACAAAGAGTTGTTCCTGGCCAGTGACAAGCTCACGACCGAGGCTGGAATGATGGTTTACTGGAGGAAGGTGAAGGGACACTCCCAGGTGAAGGGACCCGACAAAGACGGGAATGATGAGGCCGACCGGCTGGCTAAATCTGGCGCCTTAGAGGGTGAACCCTGGCAGTTCCAGCAGGAATGGCTACCCCCAGAAACCGTGGCTGAGGTCAAGGCGGTCACCCGAAGCAGGGCTAGACAGGATGTCGGAGCTGACCCTCAATCTGTAGTGCTTGGGTCACAGGGTTTTAACACCGATCTTGCGGAAATGCAGAAACAGGACCCAGCAATTGGGCTAATGTATCAGCATATCGCTGACCCAGTGCGTCAACCTCTTTCGGAGCAGGTGCTGAGCCAGTCTCCAGAGCTGAAGGAGCTGGCAGAGGTGAAAGACAACCTAAAAATTATAAAGGGGTTGTTGGTTTGTGTACCAGTTGCACAAGGTGTCCCAAAGTGGGTAGTTCCCCGCTGCCATCGGGGGGTCATGATCCAACACGCTCATGACGAGCCCTGTGGGGGTCACCGGGGAATCAAGGCCACGTACGACACTATCCAGCAGGTGGCATTCTGGCCTCACATGGGCCAAGACATCGCCGCGTATGTAAAGGGGTGTCTGACGTGTAGCCAGTTCCAACCATCACGGCCCTTGCACCGTGCACCACTCCAGAAAAAGGGCATGACATTCCCCTGGTCCAATCTACAAATGGATTGGGTGGGGCCGCTGGTGAGGTCATCCAGAGGGAACAAATATTTCCTCACGGTTACGTGTGCATTCACAAAATGGATTGAGTGCCTCCCAGCACCCAACGACACGGCAGAGACAACTGCAGTGCTGTTGGTGAACCATGTGTTCAGTCGATGGGGACTCCCCCTGACCGTGGACTCGGATCGGGGAACCCATTTCACAGCTACAGTAATGGCAACCCTGTGGAATATGCTTGGGGTCAAGGCCCAGTTGCATATCTCCTACCACCCTCAATCCTCGGGCCAGGCAGAAAGGGCAAACCGAACGGTGGTTAGTATGCTCAAAAAGTTTGTCTCCACCAGCAGTAGGGACTGGGACATTAAGCTGCCCCTGGTTCTGATGGCCATCCGAGCCACGCCCCATTGCTCTACGGGGGTCCCACCTTTTGAGATGATGACAGGTCGGAAGATGACTCTTCCCCTACACTGTCTTTATGGGGTGGAGGACCTGAGCACGACGGGGGCTGCTACGACCCATCAGTATGTGTCAGCAAGCACATCTGCAAGCAACCTTTGCTTTTGCCCAGAACAATCTGGGAAGGAGTGCAGAGGGTAGGAAAGCATACTATGACCGAAAGGCAGTTAACCAGGAACTCCAAGTAGGAGACAAGGTCCTGTACTTCCAATTTGCCAAACCCACAGGGGTGGCCCGGAAATTCTTACCCAGTTGGACAGGACCCCACGAGATTGTCGATAAGGTATCACCGGTAGCTTATCGAATTCGGATTGAAAAAGGAAGGCAATCTCTGGTCTATAAGTGGGTGCATCGCAACCACCTCCGGTTGTATCGCCCACCTCAAATGGCGCCGGAGGACACAGAATAGGGTTAAAAGTCTAAACCCGATCAAGAGGGGGGTGCCCCTTTGTAGCTGCAGGTAGTTAGGTACTGTAGTGTAGGTCCTCCTAGGAAAATATATTCAAAATTATAGTGGAACTGTACCATGTGCCTCATCTGTGTTCCAGAATGGGAATCCTAAAACTGCCACGGCTGGTCCTGACAGTGCTGTGGATCGCTTCGACACAGCCCCTTGAAGTTGTGGAACCCGGTCCTCCTACCGGCATAGTCCTGCAGGACGCTCCCGGATTGTTGTTAACAAATTGCAGAACATATACTCAGCGAGTGTATGTGCGGCTGGACCCAAGTGATGTGTTTCGGAAGCACATCAACATGAACAGTAGGGTGTCCCATCATGGCAGGCAGTGGGCTAGGGATGCTGTATGGCATGCCCAGCTAGACACTATACACATGCTCCGCCAGCTGAGGAAGGCAACAGTCAGCCAGGAGGAGATGACAGGCCTCAGCCGCCCCAAAAGGTTCTTGGGGGGTCTGATTGCTGCGGCCTCCGCCGTGGGCTCGCTATTTTCAGCTGGTCTGTTTGCTGCTTACACTGTCACCCTGACCACCCTGAGAAGGCAGGTGTCTGGGTTACTTAAGGAAATGCCAGAAATTCAGGACAGGCTGTATCAACAGCAGCAGCGGCTGGAAAGCCTAGGGAAAACCTTACAGGGCACAATATTAGCAGTAAACCTTCATGCAGCAGTGTTAAATAACACCCTCCACACCGTGGGCAGGATTGTCGACGTGTTACAGTGGGATTATGCTTACGTGCAACAGGTCAGGATGCTGATGCAGGATTTGCTTAGGGAGCTTAGTGCCACGATAACTAGCTTAGCCATGGGACAGATTCCAACTTACTTGGTTCCACTGTCCTTAGTAGAAGAAGTACTTAGGACAACCACTTCTGAGATGGTGCAGCCATTACAGGTACATTTTGCATACAGTCTAGGCAGTGCCATTCCTATACATGTCAACCCTGAAGCCAAGGAAATAGGTTTCCTGTTGAACCTTCCCATCGTGAGTGGCAAGGATATCTATAGACTCAAGTCTATATCGAACGTTGGCTTCTGGAGGGGGGACATGCATGTGAAGTTGACCACCCCACCGCTCGTAGCTTACCAGGAGGATGATCCAAATTTGTATCTTGTTCCAAACCTGGAACTGTGTATATCAACCAAGGATATCCACTGGGTATGCCCAAGTAAGCCATTCCTTAGGGACACAACTCAGAGGTTGTGTGGTATCAGAAAGGGGGCTGCCACTGAAAAGTGTAAAGCCACAGTGACGAGCAAAAGTGAGGTTAACGAACCCCAGTTTGAGCAGGTGGGAAAGAAATGGCTGGTCAGCACACCACAGTTAACGGTTACAATAACATATGACAGGCATGATACAGCTACCGAAGTGCAGCTACCCAACCAAACAGTTTTTCTACAAGTTCCTGAAGGAGCGATAGTGCATCTCAACGATTTAGCACTGTATCACCTGGAGTCAGAACTATACGAAACGGAACTCGAGATTGTGGACGCTTTCAGAGGACACGGCATTGACTTGGATGAGAGAATCCAAGAGACAGTAAGTCTTGAGGGTGTACAGGTAGTCGAATTTGTTCTTAACGACACAAACTTAAAAACTACACTGGTAGGTCCCAAGCACAGTCGTTGTGGATCCTCTGGGGCGCTAGGAACAATAAACGTGGTCATCTTGACACTGCTGCTGGGTAGCTGGATCATGGCTGGGGTAATGTGTTGGATGCTGTTCTCTTGTATCAAAGCCTTGCGGGGTAGTTTGAATGAGACAAAGGGAGCAATGGTTTATCACCGAAATCAGGTAACCACTCCCAAACGTCTGCCTGCTGCAGAGCTATCCGATACTGATAGTGAACTGCCGGAAGTTTAAGGTCTAGAGCTAATGATGATGCCCAATGCCTCATTCCTAGGTACCTTATAACTGAGAGCAGGTATACGCAACGTTCTTTCCAACACTATTTCCTGTACAAATTCTCGAGAGGTAATGTGAATATTGGGTGGTAGAATCCACCGTGGTACAACAAACATCACTTAACTCTGTTTTTGTTTTGAAGGCAACAACGCCTCAGGACCTCGTGACCTTCAAAAAGGGGGGATATGTAGCGGCAATGCTTGTTAATAAGACAGAATTAAGCGTTGGTATGCTCCTAAAGGAGGCCCCATCTCACCCTCCATCTCTGTGGTGCAGCCACAGAGAAAGAATTCATGCAAGCTGATTTAAGATGTTTTTCTTTTGATAAGAAGCAAGCTCCCAGACGGGGATGCAATTAGCTAAGCCTGGCTATAATGATCAATGGTCATCCACTGGCGCCTATCTGTCTAGGGAGTGCCGAATGGACATCTGGACTGCATTTCTAAGTGACAAGAGTAAGTGACTTATATCTCACCTTGACCAACCAATCAGGGACTGGCAGGGCGTGGTAATACCACGTGGGTCTCCAATGCCCGCCAAACTCTCAACCAATCAGCACACATCTGGGTCTTGATCAAAAAGGGAGCGCAAGCTCAGTTCTGGGCTCTCCTTGGCCATTTTCGCGCATCCTCAGAGACAATCACGTGACAACTGCTGTTGTCTGCAAAAGGACTTGGACTTTGTTCTAAGCGCGAGGCCGAGGATCCCGTACGTATTCAGAATTCTACCAACGTGAATGCTCCGCTTGATCAACGGCAGCCTACAGTTGGACCCTCGTCGACAACCTGAATAGCTTATTCAGAAGCAGCGCTGGACTGGGAACGAACCAGCTTCTTCCCAGGCAAAAGAGTGACTTGTGAGGACTCGCGGTCACACTCTGTGCATAGAGACTTTCTACTAGCCAGCCGGACTGCTGGTAGATCCCCTCGGAGCAACGACTGCCCTGCGCGCCGCAGTCAGATTCCTCCGGCCTTCCTACTCCGAGCTGCACCTCGACTGGTTGGCCGGTAGCCAGAGGACGCCGACACAACGCCCATTGGACAACCGCTGCAACAGAGCCTGTCAGCTGGTTTGGTGTTCGTGCCGGGAAATTCCAAATCCAAACACAGTGGATAAGTAAACCCCATGTTCTACATTGCGTCTCGAGAATTTAATTGTACCTCAACACAAGTTGTTATCAATTTAATTCATGAGTAATGTATTTACTTCCGAGTTTAGAGTAACAGTGGGTAATAACACTGATTAGCGATTTGGTAACCGAACGATATATATTGACATATATTCTCTGTTGTGTATCTCTTTGTGTTTGCATCTCTTCGAGATTATATACCTTGTATATTGATAACCCTCACAGTAAGGTCTGCCGCTCGTATCCAGGCAGACTAGTATATGTTTGGTGCACAGTTTATATTAATAAATGTATCTCATGTATTGAACCCGTGTGTGTGCGTTGTTAGTTGTTCTGACGATTGATTTTCTAAAAGCCCCAACGAACAACCTCGTGATTACTGCTACAATTGATAATTGTCTCAGTAAACCCATCAAACCACTACACTATCAAGACCAGCCATACACAGTACAGTTTATGTACATACAGTAATGTTTATGTTCCTAAATTAATATCGTTTATGACCTTCAGATGCGTTATGCTCCTCTTCTTTTTATGCTCAGCTACTAAAATTTCCCTTTAGTGGTAAAATTCCATATAAATATTCAAAACTAAGCGGATTGAAATGTTCACAGTAAAGACATTAGTAAAGGTGCACAGTAAAGGCACCACGAGTGCCCCTGTCGGTCATTTTGACCAGCCAATCACATACCGCGGTGCCCTACGGTGCCCTGCGGGTTTGTTACTGTACTACGGGTTTTTACCGCTCATTTTGAATGGCTGCATCTGTAGGTTGTCTCTCGCAGTGTTCAGGAATTGCATTCCGAAACTGAGTCAGATCAAAAGTTGTAAGAAAAGCACCTATGGTGTCGGTTCTAACAGCTTTATTGATTCGATGTTAAAGGCCGGAAATGGGGCACAAGACACGCGACCGCAAAAAGCGTCGCCATCTGCTTCCAGCTGCAAAATGCCGTTTGCGGAAGCTGAAGCATTTGAACTTGAACTTTATTGCCATATGTAACCGGTACTGGTACAATGGAATTCTTACTTACAGAAGGTCTCTCGATTGTAAAACAAGTGTAAAAAACAAGACAAAGTGCAAACAGTGCATCAAGACAATGTACAAACAAACAATAGACAATGTGCAAGTAAACATGTAGACATTTCTTTCCAAGGCAGCGGGTACAAGCGATCTCGCGTTTTTAAACCACCAGGAAAAGCAAAAAGGCACTTTTCCTTGCTTGCGCCGGCACACAACGACGTGAGGAGGACACCGTAGTCAGCAGGATTCGAACTTGCGCGGGGAGACCCCAATGGATTTCTAGTCCATTGCCTTAACCACTCGGACACGACTACAGCGAGCGCCGCCATTGCTGCGTTCTTGCTACAATCTCACATGGATCGCGAGGCGCCGGCGGAAACCTTTTTCAAAGTCGTTCTCCATTAAAAAAAAAACTTTTCCAAAATACAAGCCTTGCAGACAGACACACCTCAGAGGACTTAAGGGTTGCTTCATGTGGGAATGATAAAGTCTCCCCGTCCGGACAGGAAAATGGCACTTTGTTAGACACAAAAAAACAATCAACAACAGCTCAGTGCTGGATTTTGGGAACTTTAGGACGAGTGGGACTTTTCTTCTATCTGTCAATTCGTTTTGTTTTGGAGACTCTTGGCTGTCTGTGTTGTATAGTGCAGCTTAAATAAAACGTTTTCGAAAACTGTGCCGGCTCAAAAGTTGTAAGAAATCCTCTCCAGCTCTTTTAAGTCTCTTCAGTTTTGTCATTTAAAGTGAAACTAGATGTATAACTGGAGCCTCACTTATGCAAATGGTGAGGCTCCAGTTCGACATCTAGTTTTACTTTATATGACAGAAGTACGTCAGACTGCGCCGGACTGGGGGATCACTTCCGGTTATTTTTACCATCTTAAACATTTGAAATCCTCCCCTAGGCAATTGTGACACTTCATCTTGGCTCCACCTAGGACACTCTTCAATCTTCCATCACTTCTCTCTTCTCCCGCAACACTCTCGTCTGTCGGTAGTATGTGGCGTCTTTGCATTACCACCAATCTCACCACAGCAAGAAAGCAACAGGTTTTGGCAAGAGAGGAGGAGACTGCCTGGCCCAAACAGGGATCGAACCAGAGACTTTGGCGTCACTAGCACCACGCTCAAACCAACTGAGCTAACAGGCCTTGTTCCCACTGTCCTCTCTGTGCTGCAAAAAATGGAATTCAGGGAAGTTTCTTTTGTCCTTCTTTGAATAGAAAGCCCTGCAATTCAGTGTACGGGCTTTCTCGTGCTGTTTAATGGTTCTTCAAAAATTCAAATTCAAATCCTACACTGGCCTGAAGTGCCCCCCCATTTCACAGCATTTTTCAGCTGATTTAAATGTACCTAAAGGAGAAGCATTATTGAAGACCATCAATTACCAAGAGCTTTTGTCAAAGGTTTTGGTGGTCACTTTTAATGACCACAGAGAGCTATGACCTCGGTTTTACATCTCATCCAAAAGACAGCGCCTTTTTACCACACAGCGTCTCCGTCACTATACTGGGGCATTGGGACCCGCACAGACGTCAGGGTGAGCGTCCCACCGCTGGCTCCATTAACACCGCTTCCAGCTGTAAGCTTTGCTTTTCCCTGTAGGTCATCCTCATCTGGGTACTGACCTGGCTCACAGCTTCTAAGCTTCAGTGGGTTTTCAGTTGCGAGTTGAAAGGGGATGCAAGTGATGGAGCCGCTCGCTGCAAAAGCCACTGCATTGGCCAGGAATCGAACCCGGGCCTCCCGCGTGGCAGGCGAGAATTCTACCACTGAACCACCAATGCACGCTGCAAGGGTCTACAAAAAAGACGCTTTTTTACCACTCTGTGCTGGATGTTGGGTCCCAAGGGAACTTCTGGACGAGTGAGAATTTTCTGCTATCAAAATTTGGTTTCGGAGACTTTTGGCAGCCTACAGATGCAGCCATTCAAAATGCGCGGGCGATACCGCATTATTTTGCGGTACGCTGTACGCAGTCTACCGCAAGCTACCGGTAAATACCGCAAGTTACCGTAAATTCTCCTATAATACGACAAGCAAAATAATAGTATCCGGAATTTCCGCAAGGTGGAGCTAATAAAGCTCAACCTCTCATGTTTGAGCTGTGGCCATCAAAGTCTTTAACGAAGATATTACTAATAGTATTAATAATGAATGACCTTGGACAAGCTGTAAGTGTAAACTCAAAGTATTGCCCTGGTCAACATTCTTTTTTTCATTGACCGTCTTTGTAAAAGTAACACCACAGCATTTTGCAATCACGCATTTGTTTCCAATCATGCAAAGTACAGTAATTTTTGAGAATCGATTCACCATGCCTTTCACATGCTCATAAAAGAGATTGATTTAGGAACATAAACATATTACCGTATGAAAACTGTACTGTATACAGTATGTATATGTATATTTAATGTCTTAACTGTGCCCGTTTAAGTATTGAATATTCATATCTGATTTTACCACTGAAGGGAAATCTTAGTAGCTGAGCATAAAAAGAATAGGAGCATACTGCAACGCGTGTGAAGGCCATAAACGATATTAATTTTGGAACATAAACATAGAGTATATGGCTGGTCTCGGTACTTTAAAGAAAACATACACGAAACATGGTTTCATTATGACCAGAATCGGTCTTGAGATATTTTTAACTTGATTTACAGTATTTGAGAGGTATGTCTTAACACCGATACTACAGTGCTTAAGTACTGCTCACGTATATGTTTCTAGGTTTATATTATGCATTTCATACGGTCAAATTACTTTTGAGCAACTAATAAGAAGCGCGAAACGGTATGCGTTTTAGTTTCGTTTTGTGCTGGGACCCGTGGATTGATTAGAGATATCAAGTACATACAAGTCATTTTTTAAATGTTGTAGTTCGTCTTGAAAAAATGTTACGAGTACATCATCTATCAACAATTACACAGGTTCTGTTTCCATATTGCGGATTTTGGTTACGTAATATTATTTTCTAGATTTCACGTTGTGAATATATGATTTGGGCAAACAGAGCCGCAAAGAAGTACATTATGGGTTGTTGTTGTTTTTTTTGCAGTTTTATCTAGAACAAGCGATGCTTAAACCTTTGTCTGATTCTTGTGAAACTATCCACACGACAGTTACAGTACCTAGGAGTTGACTTCAGTGATGTCACTGATGGGATGTTTCTAAAAATCCATCCTCTGTAAAACGTCTTCTCTAGTTGTCCTGCATATGTATTCGCTAATGAAGCTGTGTGTTCTGAGCCTGGATCTCTACATTTCTGTATGAACCAGCTTAGAGGGCTAAAGACAGCTTGTGTTTAAATTGAGTGTAAGGCAATTTATGCTTCTAAAGTCATGGTCAGCATTTATTATTGTACTGTGCTGTAAACTTGTTCTGTGCCTAGTCACATTATTTTATAGCGTTTTTATAGTGTTATCAAATCCGGTGGCGCTGTGTGTTAGTTTCCTGACTCCCATGTCACATGGTCTGTGATTGAAACCTGTGAAACCGGTTTAATTCGTCACAGCCAGCACTCCGGCAGAGAGGGGGTTGTGCTCGTAAAGTAGAAGCAGGCGAGATTTCCAGCGAAAGACACCTCCCCCCCACCCTCATACGATTCAAATTGTATTACAGCATTGTAATTACACATTGTAATTGTATTACACATTGTACACATGCTTAAAAGAGAAGAGAGAAAACGCAAGCCTTCTTCAGGTGTGAGGGTCTTCTGCTCAGAATGAAACGCTAAAATGTAATGTAGGCTCTGAATGGGTTCAATTATGATTTGGGCTTGATTAAGGTCGCTGCCTTTCATCTAAAACCCTACTTGAATCCTTCTAAACTAAAAATCAGTGTTAGTGAGTTCTAAATAAAGAGGTATCCAGGTAACAGTGAAACGGGCGGACAGTCTGGGGAGATCGCCCGTTTTCCATGTAAATAGTTCCCTGGTTCCGCACCCCTTGGTGTTTCTCTCGCTCTCTCTCGGGTCACCTGATCATTAGCTCGAAAGATTTCAGTGCTTTGTGTATATTCTAATGGTAGTGGGGGCAGGGTGTGTGGGAACAGGTTTGGTTGAAATTGCATTGGAGATCTATGTTCTTCACACCTGAAACATTTTCTCTGAAAGCATTTTCTTCGCAGTTTAACCGATCTTGTTACAGCATGTTACAGTTTACTATTATTAACCATATTAATTTTAAGTGCTTAATGCCATTTTTTGACCAGGCACGAATATTCTTAAGTCCATATCTTCGCAAGGGAATCAGTGCGAATTGCAATACTAATTAAATTAAAACTACTAACTACTAACTAATACTAATTAAAACAAACCAGAAACGTGTTGTTCTGTCTAATGACATTACAAGTGGAAAGATTACAGATTTTAATCGTCTTTAATTTTGTTACGTTATACATTTTAGAAACGTTTCATCCATACAAACACCACAAAACTATTTTCGATTGTATTTCTGAATAGTATGTTACACTTAGTTCACTGTTTTAAATACATCTAATTAAGAAAGTTAGGTGTTAGCATAAACTATTAGCAATCAATAATATTAAATTTAGCACTGTAATAAGATGTTGCACTTTCCCCCGCATCTTGTAAAAATATATTTTCATTGTTCAAATATACATTAAGTCTGACTATCATATAATAAGTTAAATACAAAACTAAAGAAAAAATAGGGTTAAATATAATTCAAAATATTTTGCTAACAATGTTAACTGTTTATGAATAATAAAATGTATTAACTAAGGAGTAGGATGGCACAGTTGTTAGTATGTTTTTTGTTTTGTTTCTTTTTCATAAATACAACAGTAGTACCTGATGTCTCAGTGGCTTTCAAAATTAAATCATGCATGCAAACCTGTGAACTAGAAAGATAACTAAGATATTGTCATGGAAATATAACTATCAAGGAAGCCACAAAAGAGAGTTCTCACCTGAGTAAGGTCTTTATTTCAATATTGCAATATTGGGAGCCCTGCTGCCACTTCGCAAAGTGCAACCAGAGACTCAATTTGTTACAAGCAGTACAGGGTTTTTATAAGACGTTGCGCTGTAAAAAAGTTCAGCACTTGGTCCCTTCTAAAACTTCCCCTTTCTCTAAGAGAAAACAGATTACATCATAGAGCGAGAGAAGAAAAACTAGATTTGTTATTCAAAGCTTATCGGTTACTTTCAGCTAATTCTAATGACCCAGACAGCATATATTGTTTTGGTACATTGTCTTCTAAACTAACCTAAACAGTGTACTTTGTTGACGAACTGTTTTCTAAAATTCTGCACGCACTGTAGCACAGCAGTTACATCCTTGAAATATATTATCTAAAAGCACCAATATATTTTTTTTCAAAGCTCTCTACATTTTTAAGAATCAATTTACTTATTAGATTTCCACTTCAATATCCATCCATTTATAATGGTGGCGAAGTGGTTAGCATTGCTATCTTGCAGCTGAAGAAAGATGTGAAGACGGGGGTTTGAATTTAATCCTTTCTGTAGGGGGTTTAGACTTCTAAGTCACAAGCTGGGGTTTATGGCAGGAAAGGGGGTTAACTGATAAGGATTGCAGATGCAAGCTAGGAACCCCCCTGGGTGTAATGTTAAACTGACCATTTGCCCAGAACATCGTAAACTGGCCAAATACCATGAGCCCCCCTCTTTACCATCAGACCGAGTGACGTCAGAAACGGAGAAGAAAACACTATTTAACCCAAAAGTTTGTAACAGTACGTTGAACAATGCTTCGGTTTTGTTGTTTCTTGCGGGAAACAAGACTTCGGCTTTATTGTTCCTTGCATGCAATAAACTCATCTGTTTTACTTCATCTCAGGATCAAGAACCTTATTTCTTCTGTTACAACAAATTTGGCGTAGTCGGCGGATGCTCCAGAAGGCGCAGAACTTCCCATCGGCAGGAGAGACGGTCAGCGCGCACATAACTAAGAGGTAAGGACTCCTCTTTTATTTAAAAGTCCCGACTCTCTCTGACCGATTGGGAAATCTCTGCTCCCTGCGAGAATCGCCCGAGATGACGGAGTAAACGTGAGTTTCTGAATTCCTCTGGCCCGGGGAAGGCACCGGTGTATGTAATGGGTTGGTTGCTGTAAGCCCAGAATTTGGTCTGGCAGGGGTTCCGCGGTATTGTGTACAGGCGTTCGAAGCTGGTGTATGCCTTAATTGCGCGTGGAGTTTTGAACGGGTTTTGGACCCTTACCGTGAAGTTCAGGACTGGTGTGGGTCTTAATTGCACCCGGAGTTCTGAAGGTCAGAACTGGTTTGGGTCTTAATTGCACCCGGAGTTCTGAGGCTCGGGATCGGTGTGGGCCTTAATTGCGCCCGGGGTTCTGGAGCTGAGTGGTGCATTAAATGCACGTATAATCCAGGATTGGTGTGGGCTTTAATTACGCCCGGGGTCCTGAGATTAGCTACGCCTTGATCGTGCACAGATTGGAGTGGCGTGGTTTCTGGCGTGGCGTGGGTTTTTTTGTTTTAAAGGAAACAGGAGTAGAAGAGATATATGCATGTATGTTTTTGGTGTTTTCCTTGTTTGTGAAATACATATACACACGCACGACACTAACATAAACACACCTCATAATAAAAGAGCAAAGCATTAAGTAGCAGGATTTAAAGGACGTTGAGACCCGAGAATCGCCCTGATTGAGCTCAGTGCGTAAGTCCACCCCGGGGCAAAAGCAGCGATGCTGGCGTTCTGGGGATGGTGAATTACTGATCAAGAAAGGGGGTTTTCGAGGTCTCGTTTCTTACCTGTGAACAGTGCGGTGTAAATCCTCTCTAAAGTCTCTGAGAGGTATTTAGATCCGGAGGTAACAGACGCCCTTGGCTGAATGAGTGCAGGAATGCACAGGTTTTTCAAGTGAAAGCATCCCCCTACTGAATGAGCTGTTACCTCACACACGACAAAAGTAAATCTTAAAGAGACCGAACATGTGCGCTAACTGATGGTTTGAGAAAGTGGTGGAAGGGTCCGTTTAAATATCGGAAAAGTGTAAGTTGACGGAAAAGAAGGAGAAAAATATGGAAAAAGCTATGTTTGTCAGAGGGAATTTGGGGCTAAGACGCCTGTAAAGAAAGCATATGAGTATTGATTGGCAAAAGCACAAGCATGTAGCTCCCACCCTGGTGCACGGCCGGCACCAGTAGTGGCAGATACATGACGAAAAAGAAAGAAATTGGGATGTGACTTAAAAGTGTGTTTACGGGGAAAATAAAAACCCGGAAGAAAATATACTTTACTCGCTACGAAAGAGTATAGAAAAAAAAAGCTAAAAGAGGCAGTACAGGAGAATGAGAAACTAAAGAAGGAATTAACTTCTGGTCACACTGCACTGGTTAATGTGCTGCAGCCAGCGACTAAGTTATATCCTGCTCTCCCACAGGGGAACAAACAGGCAGGAAACGAAAATAATTGGGATCAATTCCCTCAGTGGCCATATGGAGAAGGGGGGTCTGATTGGGATAACACTTGGTATGAGTGTGATAAAGACGGATCAGGGTCTCCCCTGTTAGAGGGAGGGCGCCCGCAGATCTGTACTCTCACTCGAAGTAGGAAAGGACTTGATGTAGCAGGGGCTGGCGCCGTTGATGACAGCGCCACTCTAACACTGTCTCGCACCCCGTCGAGGGGGTCTGCAATCGCACCTACCTTCCCTGATTTCCCCCATACGATCAAATCCAAAACCGTAAGATATTGACCGGTGGGCTAAAGTACCGCACCCGAAATTAGAAATGCAGCGAACCTGGAGTGCGCTTCAGGAATTAAAAGGATTCATGTAGAAGTAAAACAAGAATACAGCACATTGTATTACGAAGAGAAAAATATATTCTCGATGTGTATGTGTGTTTTATGAATTTGTGTGCCGGCATGTATGTGTGTAACTGTGAGTTTTGGTATACTAAATGACGGTGTGAGTGTGTTTAGCCAGCGGGACTGGCTAGAGACGTAACTAAAGAGACTTGACGAAAATCAACTTAAGGAGATTGGAAAATATAAGAGCGTCTGAAACGTATAAGTACAGTACAGGTGGACGTAAAAGTAGTTAAACAGTTTTTGTATTATTATAAATTATTATAAATTGTAATTTATACAATTAGTTGCAATAGTGGAAACAATTTGGTTTTATTCGAATGTCTCGAAACCAGACATGCTGAAACGCTGTAGGTTTAGAATCGAGACTGGGGAGAATAACGTCTTGTGAGAAAATCTGTTTACCTAACGATTAGATCCTGTAAATCCCTTGTAGCCTCCCTAAGTCTGTCCCAGTCCAGTGGATAAAAATGTACTGTTAATGGAGTGTTGGTTTCTCTGTTAGGGGATACTGGAGCACTACTGTCCTGCTTGTTTCACTCCTCTGTTCAACAGTGTACTATAGAGCAATGTATAGGGGAAGATGGCAGGAGGCCACAGGAGTATTGGAACAGCAAGTTTTACTTGCCGAGTACCAGATTTTAATGGGTGGTTTTATTCCAGATCTATTGGGTTGGAATATTATGCATTACAAAGAATGACTATGCAGAACAGGGTATCACGTAGCTTCAACTGGCTGTGATCACTCAGTATGTTGATGGTATTCTGAGTGCTTCCCCTGATGAGGAAACCCACAAGTCTGAGTTGCTTCAGCTTTAGAATGTCTAATAGAAGCAGTTATGATAAGGCCCTTTTGTGTCTAGCATTGTGAAATTGTAACAGGGCCTGGGTGCAATGTTTTTTACAGGGTGAGCACAACTCTTAACAGATCTGCTTAAGGGGGGAGTGCAGTACAAGGACAAGATTGCCTTGGTTCCCGCAGCAAAAGCCGCCTTTAATAATTTGAAACAAGTTCTCTTACAGGTGCTGAGACTGGGGTTTCCTCAGATGGATCAACCATTCCTTTGTATTATTGCAAGTTGCTGACAGAGGCCACCCAAGGATCCCGCGAGCAGGTCCTGGAGGCGTGGGGACCACCACCTGAAGGAGGGCACAACCTCATCCCAGGAGAGTGGGTGTGGATCAGGAAATTTCCTTCACAGGTTCTCCAGCCCAGGTGGGACGGACCCTACCAGATCCTGTTGACAACCGAGTCTGCGGTTCGAGTGGAAGGAAAAGATCGCTGGATCCACGCGCCACACTGCCGACGAGCCTCATCCCCATTTACAGACTCAGAAAGAAATCATTTCTGTTTATAAGAATAATTGTTGCTGTAGGACTATGTTCCGCAGGAATTAATGATCATCTCTCCCACAAAGGAGAACATGGAATTAATTCCTTTTTAGGCCTCTCCTATCTGACAGCTAAGAAAACCAACCAAAGTGCCTGCTGGGTGTGTGCCACATTACCCAAATATGTACAGGGAGGACTTCCTATGGGAGCCATTCCTTGGCGTCTCGAGGAAGTCATAGGCATGATCATTTGGAGGGATAATTTAGGAGATTTTAATATGACAAACTATGGGGGGTTGCCATAACACGACTTTAACCTGCACAACATTACAATATCTACAGGAGCGAGGCTTAGAGCCCACGAGTTTCACAGGCTCTTACGCTCCTAAATATAACAGAAGCCATACACCACCATACCTGACTCTCAATAAGGAACGTGAGGGAAACATATGTTTTCAGCACACTAATTGGTCTGCACTTGGTTGGATGGAGTCGTTGCAACCTTACCATCGCTGCAAATATATCCACCTCTACCTTCCAAATTCCAGGATGGGATCGGCACACCCCACAATTCAGTATAAGCTTCTTGTTTTCAGAGGCATGGGGAGCGCCAAACGGAACATCTTTCATTTGTGGAAAACGAGCCTACCCATGGTTGCCAGCCCAGTGGTCTGGCTCATGTTATTTAGGATATGTGGTTCCTCATATCCGTGTTCAAATCCACAGCCCCTTCGGACCTAACCACAGACCACAAAGAAAATTGGCTGATTGGGAATATTATTTAGGTATAATATTTCCACAAGCCGGCATGAACTTTCTGAGTCGAGAGTTAATTCAAATGGCCTCGACTTTAGAAGAATTAGCAAATTCTACCTCATCTAGTCTGAAGGCTGTTAATGATGAGATGGTAGCCCTCAGAACAGTGGCCATGCAGAACCGACTAGCTTTAGATTATGTACTGGCGGCCCAAGGAGGAACTTGTGCAGTAATTGACACTGAATGCTGCACATATATTCCTGATAATTCTGAGCACGTCTCAGATCTGGCCCAACACATTTACAATGAGGGACAGAAATATCAGGACTATTATACTGAAAATTGGGGAATTGGGTCTTGGGTAAAGTCTGTGTTTGGGGCCTGGGGTGGAACCTTTTTATAGTGTGTATCTGTAGGAGTAGTATTGTTTATATGTATAATTGTAATCATCACATTCACAAAAACATGTATCACATCTTGCTATAACCGTGGAACGTACAATGACATGGCAATACATACCTGTTCGCCAAGAAAGGAAAGATCTGCCCTGACATTGTATGTATAAAAATAGGCTACACTGACGTATGCCATATTTTATAAGGGGGGAATGAAGAAAGATGTGAAGACGGGGGTTTGAATTTAATCCTTTCTGTAGGGGGTTTAGACTTCTAAGTCACAAGCTGGGGTTTATGGCAGGAAAGGGGGTTAACTGATAAGGATTGCAGATGCAAGCTAGGAACCCCCCTGGGTGTAATGTTAAACTGACCATTTGCCCAGAACATCGTAAACTGGCCAAATACCATGAACCCCCCTCTTTACCATCAGACCGAGTGACGTCAGAAACGGAGAAGAAAACACTATATAACCCAAAAGTTTGTAACAGTACGTTGAACAATACTTCGGTTTTGTTGTTTCTTGCGGGAAACAAGACTTCGGCTTTATTGTTCCTTGCATGCAATAAACTCATCTGTTTTACTTCATCTCAGGATCAAGAACCTTATTTCTTCTGTTACAACACAGCACTGGGGTCCTAGGTTCAATTCCTGCCATCCTGTGTGTGAGGGGTTTACATGTTCTCTCTGGGTTAGATGGTTTTTCTCCATATGTGTGATATGACTCCCTCTCGCACTCCAAAACATACTGGTAAGTTAATTGGTTTATGGGAAAACTGGCCCTGGCGTGTGTGTGTTTGTGTCTGTCTGTCCTGTGATGGACTGGCGCTATGTCCAGGGTGTATTCTGCCTTGTGTCCTTTGCTTACTGGGATAGGCTCCAAATCCTCTGTACTGGATAAAGAGATTAGAAATGGATGGAAGTAAACGCACTGTGTGGATGGAACTATACACAGTGTTAGAAACCCACGATGAAATGGCAGCATCTCACTGAGAATAAAATATTTTATAGTGCTGGCTTAAGGAAACCTTTCCACCTTTCCACCTCTCTTGCACATCAGTATCCATACCTAGTTATTTAAACAAATTGCCTCTAATTATAAACATCTTAATATGCTGGCTCTGTGGATCCGCATCAGCTATGTTTGCCCATTCCTTCAATTCATGTGCATCCAACACACAGTTCAATGCCAGCACCTACACATAATCTAAAATACAATCCTTATTTCAGTATCTATGTAAACATATAGTCTGTTAACTTCATCATCTTCATCAAAAGTATGCCTAACCCCATTAGGAAGTGTTCTTGTTATAAGTGTATTCCTCAGCTTTCCCCAAATTATCTTCTTCTTGCCAACATCTCTAGTCTTTTATCCTGCAATAACTCAGCCAACACTTAAATCTCCAAAAGCTGCTTGTGTTAATTTCTTTAAATCACAAATATCATGTGTAAATACTGGCCATGTAATACTCTGCATTGTGGAATAATAGTTTATTTTAAAGGGAACTAGAGAAATCAAGAAAGGCTTTTTTCTAGAATTAATAAATGCACATCCTGTTCACTGGGGAAATTAAGTCCACACCGAGCAATCTTCAATATGTTCAGAATATGACGGCAAGAATCCTATCAGGGATGCATTACACCTGTTTTCAAGTCCTTGCACTGGTTACCTATCAGATTTCGAGTCAACTTCAAAATCCTTATCCTCCTTATATACTGTCCTACAACTGTTATTATTGATCACCGAATTATTGTACTTGACATGACTTCATTCAGCCTTTCCTGAACGTCTATGACAGGCAGAGAGAGTGCTGTTTCTGGTGCGATCTTTTGCAGCTGACATTTCACTGTTTTAAACGAACAAGAAATTAGATTGCTCATAAATCAGTTATTCTATATAAACACAGCGTAATTGCCCTCCGAAAATCCTCTTTTTCTTGTTCGTTTTAGAGACCTCGATCGAAACTGATTTTAGATGTCAGAAAGGATTTATTTTCTCTGTATTTCCTACATTGCTTTGTCGAGATTTTAACTTTATATCTAACTTTATATCTAGGCTCAGATTTCAACTATAAATCGTACAGTAATTAATAGCAGTAAATACTGATGTTTTGCGCCCTCTTACCACAAAAATATATGTTTTGTAGCTAGGATTAACTTTATTTCGTACGCGTAGCTACTCCGATTCAGACACCGAACAGTTAAAGATGGCGGCAAATCAGACACCCAGAGGGGGGAGGGGGGGGGCGTCTTCTCGCCTCCATAACTAAAATGCCAAATAGGAGTGGCTTAAGCGACATACACAGTCGTGTAACTGACAGATTGAGGTAGCCTATCGTGTAAATTTCGCTTTGTTGCTGATAGGTTAAGCTTTCGAAACTCTGCCCCAAAGTCATGTGACTGATTTTTCGCCCTGTTTCGTTGGTTAAACGCAATGATCACAAGCACCACCATGGTAACTGGGATGTGTAGTTTTTAATTCCGTTTGAATTATAACTGTACGTACTGTCTTCATATTTGGCCAGGGCTTTAAAGAGAAGGCGCGCCAAAAAATTTCGGTGCCGTCGTCTCCGCTTTAAAGGTACCCCCGTGCTGGAAGAATTTGACCTCGGAACGTTTGCCCAGCGTAGTTATAGTGGACATAAAAACAAGAGTTTGCTGGCATTATATCCTAGAAGACACAGACCGGCACCAGACCGGTAACTGCTTGATGAACTAGGGATTGGACAGTTTCCAAGTGCTTGTACAATCGATGGAAATGTTCAAATAAATGTGCAAAAGAAATAAAATAATCATTTATTTCTTTATCATATTGGCTAGCTAATGTCCTCTCTTTGCTAGTTAGTGGCTGTGTTTCTGCGTTGGGTAGCAACGGGTGACTGTTCTCAGGCGGAAGATGTAAACAGCTTAATTTTCATGTTAAATAATTTTTAAAAATTAAAATTCATTCTATACAGCAATCACATATTTGGGTACTGTTTCATAAAACTTTCATGCTTAAAATGTTTAGGGAGAAATGGAAGACTGGTGTGTATTTTTTCTTTAAACTATCAAGACCAGCCATACACAGTACAGTTTATGTACATACAGTAATGTTTATGTTCCTAAATTAATATCGTTTATGACCTTCAGATGCGTTATGCTCCTCTTCTTTTTATGCTCAGCTACTAAAATTTCCCTTTAGTGGTAAAATTCCATATAAATATTCAAAACTAAGCGGATTGAAATGTTCACAGTAAAGACATTAGTAAAGGTGCACAGTAAAGGCACCACGAGTGCCCCTGTCGGTCATTTTGACCAGCCAATCACATACCGCGGTGCCCTACGGTGCCCTGCGGGTTTGTTACTGTACTACGGGTTTTTACCGCTCATTTTGAATGGCTGCATCTGTAGGTTGTCTCTCGCAGTGTTCAGGAATTGCATTCCGAAACTGAGTCAGATCAAAAGTTGTAAGAAAAGCACCTATGGTGTCGGTTCTAACAGCTTTATTGATTCGATGTTAAAGGCCGGAAATGGGGCACAAGACACGCGACCGCAAAAAGCGTCGCCATCTGCTTCCAGCTGCAAAATGCCGTTTGCGGACGCTGAAGCATTTGAACTTGAACTTTATTGCCATATGTAACCGGTACTGGTACAATGGAATTCTTACTTACAGAAGGTCTCTCGATTGTAAAACAAGTGTAAAAAACAAGACAAAGTGCAAACAGTGCATCAAGACAATGTACAAACAAACAATAGACAATGTGCAAGTAAACATGTAGACATTTCTTTCCAAGGCAGCGGGTACAAGCGATCTCGCGTTTTAAAACCACCAGGAAAAGCAGAAAGGCACTTTTCCTTGCTTGCGCCAGCACACAACGATGTGAGGAGGACACCGTAGTCGGCAGGATTCGAACCTGCGCGGGGAAACCCCAATGGATTTCTAGTCCATCGCCTTAACCACTCGGCCACAACTACAGCGAGCACCACCGTTGCTGCGTTCTTGCTACAATCTCACATGGATCGCGAGGCGCCGGCGGAAACATTTTTCAAAGTCAGTCTCCATTAAAAAAAAAACCTTTCCAAAATACAAGCCATGCAGACAGACACGCCTCAGAGGACTTAAGGGTGGCTTCATGTGGGAATGATAAAGCCTCCCCGTCCGGACAGGAAAATGGCACTTTGTTAGACACAAAGAAACAATCAACAACAGACAAATGTCCACAAGCATTTAAGAAGCCGCACCATGTTCTTGCTACAATCACACACGGATCGCGAGACGCCGGCGGAAATCTTTTTCAAAGTCGTTCTCCGTTAAAAAAAAAAAACCTTTCCAAAATACAAACCTTGCAGACAGACACGCCTCAGAGGACTTAAGGGTTGCTTCATGTGGGAATGATAAAGTCTCCCCGTCCGGACAGGAAAATGGCACTTTGTTAGACACAAAAAAACAATCAACAACAGACAAATGTCTACAAGCATTTTAGAAGCCGCACTTGAAATAGCTCTTATATTCATGTTAGACGCAGGAATCGCCTTTTTATTGACGTTCTTACGAACACCATGGAAAGCAAAATAAAGCAAAGCAGAGCAGAACAAAACGAACAAAATAAAACCCTCACGTCCTGCACTTGAATATAATGCCGTTACGTGCCGAAGCGGTATTGGACGTCATCCTAGCACTGCAACCCGGGGCGTACGGTATATGGGAACGAGCACACGTCACGAATCGTCTCTAATCACTCCCTGCACTGTAAGGCGCCTTGAAGCGTGCACCCTCAACATTCATCTTTGCGCATCTGTGAAAGGTAAACTCTTGAGCAAACTCTGAACCAGACGCTCAAACTCCAGCTAGGATTAGGGGTAGCATTCCCACGCTACTTGAACACTTTGTTTACGCTCAGTGCTGGATTTTGGGAACTTTAGGACGAGTGGGACTTTTCTCCTATCTGTCAATTCGTTTTGTTTTGGAGACTCTTGGCTGTCAGTGTTGTATAGTGCAGCGTGAAGAAAACGTTTTCGAAAACTGTGCCGGCTCAAAAGTTGTAAGAAATCCTCTCCAGCTCTTTTAAGTCTCTTCAGTTTTGTCATTTAAAGTGAAACTAGATGTATAACTGGAGCCTCACTTATGCAAATGGTGAGGCTCCAGTTCGACATCTAGTTTCACTTTATATGACAGAAGTACGTCAGACTGCGCCGGACTGGGGGATCACTTCCGGTTATTTTTACCATCTTAAATATTTGAAATCCTCCCCTATGCAATTGTGACACTTCATCTTGGCTCCACCTAGGACACTCTTCAATCTTCCATCACTTCTCTCTTCTCCCGCAACACTCTCGTCTGTCGGCAGTATGTGGCGTCTTTGCATTACCACCAATCTCACCACAGCAAGAAAGCAACGTGTTTTGGCAAGAGAGGAGGAGACTGAGAGGTATGTCTTAACACCGATACTACAGTGCTTAAGTACTGCTCACGTACATGTTTCTTGGTTCATATTATGCATTTCATACGGTCAAATTACTTTTGAGCAACTAATAAGAAGCGCGAAACGGTATGCGTTTTAGTTTCGTTTTGTGCTATGACCCGTAGATTGATTAGAGATATCAAGTACATACAAGTCATTTTTTAAATGTTGTAGTTCGTCTTGAAAAAATGTTACGAGTACATCATCTATCAACAATTACACAGGTTCTGTTTCCATATTGCGGATTTTGGTTACGTAATATTATTTTCTAGATTTCACGTTGTGAATATATGATTTGGGCAAACAGAGCCGCAAAGAAGTACATTATGGGTTGTTGTTGTTTTTTTTGCAGTTTTATCTAGAACAAGCGATGCTTAAACCTTTGTCTGATTCTTGTGAAACTATCCACACGACAGTTACAGTACCTAGGAGTTGACTTCAGTGATGTCACTGATGGGATGTTTCTAAAAATCCATCCTCTGCAAAACGTCTTCTCTAGTTGTCCTGCATATGTATTCGCTAATGAAGCTGTGTGTTCTGAGCCTGGATCTCTACATTTCTGTATGAACCAGCTTAGAGGGCTAAAGACAGCTTGTGTTTAAATTGAGTGTAAGGCAATTTATGCTTCTAAAGTCATGGTCAGCATTTATTATTGTACTGTGCTGTAAACTTGTTCTGTGCCTAGTCACATTATTTTATAGCGTTTTTATAGTGTTATCAAATCCGGTGGCGCTGTGTGTTAGTTTCCTGACTCCCATGTCACATGGTCTGTGATTGAAACCTGTGAAACCGGTTTAATTCGTCACAGCCAGCACTCCGGCAGAGAGGGGGTTGTGCTCGTAAAGTAGAAGCAGGCGAGATTTCCAGCGAAAGACACCTCCCCCCCACCCTCATACGATTCGCATTGTAATTACACATTGTAATTGTATTACACATTGTACACATGCTTAAAAGAGAAGAGAGAAAACGCAAGCCTTCTTCAGGTGTGAGGGTCTTCTGCTCAGAATGAAACGCTAAAATGTAATGTAGGCTCTGAATGGGTTCAATTATGATTTGGGCTTGATTAAGGTCGCTGCCTTTCATCTAAAACCCTACTTGAATCCTTCTAAACTAAAAATTAGTGTTAGTGAGTTCTAAATAAAGAGGTATCCAGGTAACAGTGAAATGGGCGGACAGTCTGGGGAGATCGCCCGTTTTCCATGTAAATAGTTCCCTGGTTCCGCACCCCTTGGTGTTTCTCTCGCTCTCTCTCGGGTCACCTGATCATTAGCTCGAAAGATTTCAGTGCTTTGTGTATATTCTAATGGTAGTGGGGGCAGGGTGTGTGGGAACAGGTTTGGTTGAAATTGCATTGGAGATCTATGTTCTTCACACCTGAAACATTTTCTCTGAAAGCATTTTCTTCGCAGTTTAACCGATCTTGTTACAGCATGTTACAGTTTACTATTATTAACCATATTAATTTTAAGTGCTTAATGCCATTTTTTGACCAGGCACGAATATTCTTAAGTCCATATCTTCGCAAGGGAATCAGTGCGAATTGCAATACTAATTAAATTAAAACTACTAACTACTAACTAATACTAATTAAAACAAACCAGAAACGTGTTGTTCTGTGTAATGACATTACAAGTGGAAAGATTGCAGATTTTAATCGTCTTTAATTTTGTTACGTTATACATTTTAGAAACGTTTCATCCATACAAAGACCACAAAACTATTTTCGATTGTATTTCTGAATAGTATGTTACACTTAGTTCACTGTTTTAAATACATCTAATTAAGAAAGTTAGGTGTTAGCATAAACTATTAGCAATCAATAATATTAAATTTAGCACTGTAATAAGCTGTTGCACTTTCCCCCGCATCTTGTAAAAATATAATTTCATTGTTCAAATATACATTAAGTCTGACTATCATATAATAAGTTAAATACAAAACTAAAGAAAAAATAGGGTTAAATATAATTCAAAATATTTTGCTAACAATGTTAACTGTTTATGAATAATAAAATGTATTAACTAAGGAGTAGGATGGCACAGTTGTTAGTATGTTTTTTGTTTTGTTTCTTTTTCATAAATACAACAGTAGTACCTGATGTCTCAGTGGCTTTCAAAATTAAATCATGCATGCAAACCTGTGAACTAGAAAGATAACTAAGATATCCATTCCTTTATAATGGTGGCGAAGTGGTTAGCATTGCTATCTTGCAGCACTGGGGTCCTAGGTTCAATTCCTGCCATCCTGTGTGTGTGGGGTTTTTACATGTTCTCTCTGGGTTACATGGTTTTTCTCCATATGTGTGATATGACTCCCTCTCGCACTCCAAAACATACTGGTAAGTTAATTGGTTTATGGGAAAACTGGCCCTGGTGTGTGTGTGTTTGTGTCTGTCTGTCCTGTGATGGACTGGCGCTATGTCCAGGGTGTATTCTGCCTTGTGTCCGTTGCTTACTGGGATAGGCTCCAAATCCTCTGTACTGGATAAAGAGATTAGAAATGGATGGAAGTAAAGGCACTGTGTGGATGGAACTATACACAGTGTTAGAAACCCACGATGAAATGGCAGCATCTCACTGAGAATAAAATATTTTATAGTGCTGGCTTAAGGAAACAGCCTTTCCACCTCTCTTGCACATCAGTATCCATACCTAGTTATTTAAACAAATTGCCTCTAATTATAAACATCTTAATATGCTGGCTCTGTGGATCCGCATCAGCTATGTTTGCCCACTCCTTCAATTCATGTGCATCCAACACACAGTTCAATGCCAGCAACTACACATAATCTAAAATACAATCCTTATTTCAGTATCTATGTAAACATATAGTCTGTTAACTTCATCATCTTCATTAAAAGTATGCCTAACCCCATTAGGAAGTGTTCTTGTTATAAGTGTATTCCTCAGCTTTCCCCAAATTATCTTCTTCTTGCCAACATCTCTAGTCTTTTATCCTGCAATAACTCAGCCAACACTTAAATCTCCAAAAGCTGCTTGTGTTAATTTCTTTAAATCACAAATATCATGTGTAAATACTGGCCATGTAATACTCTGCATTGTGGAATAATAGTTTATTTTAAAGGGAACTAGAGAAATCAAGAAAGGCTTTTTTTCTAGAATTAATAAATGCACATCCTGTTCACTGGGGAAATTAAATCCACACTGAGCAATCTTCAATATGTTCAGAATATGACAGCAAGAATCCTATCAGGGATGCATTACACCTGTTTTCAAGTCCTTGCACTGGTTACCTATCAGATTTCGAGTCAACTTCAAAATCCTTATCCTCCTTATACAGATGCAGCCATTCAAAGTGCGCGTTACAGACACGTACCGCAGGTGGCGTCGCTCAGTGTGACGCAAGATGACGCGTGGCACTGCAGTACGTGATTGGTTGACCAACAGGGGCACTCGTGGTCCGTTGGTCTGTCGTAGAAAGACTTACAGTACAGTAAACGTCTTTGCTGTGCCCGTTGTAGATATTGAATTTTACCACTGAAGGGAAATCTTAGTAGCTGAGCATAAAAAGAATAGGAGCATACTGTAACGCGTGTGAAGGCCATAAATGATATTAATTTTGGAACATAAACATACAGTATATAGCTGGTCTTGGTACTTTAAAGAAAAAAATACACACCAGTATTCCATTTCTCCCTAACGATTTTAAGCATCGAAGTATTTAACTAGCATGTGAAATAGCGTGTGAAAAAGTGGTAGTTTTAAGCTTTTCTGCTAATATAATATGGAATCGCGTATCTAAAGAATTTAATAACGGTATTCGTGTGCTGCGACAGGGCTGTGTAGGGCTGTTTCGCCTGCCTGTTCATGCGTGCTGTCTTGTAGCCGACTGGTCTAGGTGCGTGACTACCAGCTGGCAGGTTGTGTGTTCGAATCCAGCTGGTGCTAGACTCTTCTTTTAACAAACATTTCTTCGAAAAAATAGAATAGCGATATTATGGACAATCAATTGACTTTTATATTTCAAAATATCGCAACATGATCGATATTTGCGATATTTTGAACATATCTTCCCTCCTGACAGTGGCTCCTGCTTCTATTGTGTGTGTGTGTGCAACAGAGTAAATTTTTATAGAGAAATGGAGGCTGGACAGTATGCGTTACAATATAAACATTTATATTGATTTAAATCGTGTTCTGATTTAAATCGCAAACGCGTGTTTAATTATATGTGTTTTTTAATCATAATCAGGCTAATGCAACATAAATTGATACAGTATCTTTGTCTTCTAAGTATCTTAATAAACTTTCAGCATAGCTTTCTACCCGTCAAGATTTATATTTCTTGGGATTTTGGGATCAAATGTGGAAGGATTAGATTATAATCGTTTTTATTTGTCAAATACGTGATTGTATTTCTGAATGTTATGTGACACCTACAGCAGTTCACTGCTTTAAATACATCGAATTAAGAAAGTTATGTGTAGCACTTTAGAACTGTTTTCTGAACCAGGGAAAATCTGATCATGTTTCTCTATAACAATAATAAAAAACTTTATTTTACATATCGCCTTTAAAAGTGGCATCTCAAAGCAATACAGTAGATCGAAAAACAGTTAAAAGGGACCAAATTAAATACCAGACAATCGCAAACGCGTTTTCAATAAAATTATTTTATTCATTCAGCAGTTTGTGAGAGGGACATCCAGCAGGGAGAGACACACACACCGGTTTTCATTGACAAAATTGTTTTTTTTCAATTCCTCTTGTCTAACAGGAATGTTTTGTTTGTGGACAGACTGTTAGACAAGAGGAAAAGACCGCCTCCTCCTACGAAGCATTAATCGCGTATCTAAGGAAAATTGCAGTATACCTTTGTTCATGCACATCATTATACAGTACAGTATCTCAATTTGTATTTCGATTAAAAAAAATCGTTTGCCCAGCCACTACTGTTGTTATTGTTTTTATCCTGTAAAGCGTTTCCTTTTTCTGCGTTTTCCATTTCCTTTTTCTGATCACTCGCTTTCTGGATACACATCTCACCTGTCCTGTTCTTTGTTTTCCTGGTTTGCTGATTATGCCTGCTGCGGTCCACTCCTACCCTCACACCTAAAGAATACTATTTTAAATTTCTTGGCGCAGTTCATTAACCCTTGTATGTGCTGTCCGCGCCGAAAATGCAATTAAAAAAAAGTCAAAAAACGCGCTCAAAATACAATTTATAGCTTAATAAGATACACTCCACAGGCAAATTTAATTGTGTGTTAGTTTCCTGACTCCCATTATTTAAACTGCGACACTGATCATTCATCTCTAAATAAACTTTATTTTATATAGCGTTTTATGCGAATAGGTAATTAGATTGCTCATAAACCTAATCGCTTTTTCTACATAAACACAGCGTGATTGCTCTCTGAAAATGCTTTTCCTTTATTTTTAAAGTAGGCTCAGATTTCAACTATAGATCGTATTATTATAAACTTTCTTGGAAAAATGTATTTTATGTAAACCATGTTTGCTATTAATTCATTTAGGGCTAAAATACGTTCATTGTCTTCCAATCGAGTCGAGTTGACATTGGAAGCCTGCCACACCCGGACTGTTAAACCAACGCATTAGCACGTCAAAGCCCGTATTGGTATTGAGCCAGTATTGTCTTTAGTATTCCCCCCCTCTCCCCTCAATTCAATTCAATTCAAGGTGTTATATTTGCATGACAGATGGGTACAAGCAGTGTTGGGTATGTATATTGTAATGCTTTCGGCAGACAGGCACTGTGTAAGAGCCGGCGCACCAGAGGAGCGCACTGAGGGAGCGTCTGCATTTATAACTTAGTTTTTAAAATTAGTCAAGCAATATGAAGCATCTCCTTTTACGTTTAAGTCCCTTAAATACATTGAGCCAGCCACTACTGTTGTTATTGTAGTGGTTTGTCATCACTTAAGATTGCTTTTGATACCATCCTTACACAAAGCAGAAGGGAGATCTTAGTGCCTAAGCATAAAAAGAATAGGAGCATACTGCAACGCGTGTGAAGTCCATAAACGATATTAATTTTGGAACTTAAACATACAGTATATGGCTGGTCTCGGTACTTTAAAGAAAACATACACACCAGTATTCCATTTCTCCCTAAACATTTTAAGCATCGAAGTCTTTAACTAACGCGATACCGGAGTCAACAAGCATACTTTTAGAATTTGATTAAAAGGGAATATAATATGGAATCGCATATCTCAAGAAATTAATAACGATATAATTATGTTCATGTTGCAAAAGAACTGCAACGGACATAAAAACTCCCTTGCCTTTAACAGAGCGTTCCATAATTTCTAACTACGAAAATGCCAGGTGAAAGGATTTGTAAACATATTTTGTTAAAGCGAGTCAGTTTTTTCCGCAACACATAAAAGACATTTTTCCAAGAAAGTTTAGCCTTTGTCACTAATGAAACCACTAAATAAAGACATAAATCTAGAAATCTTAAGATTTGTTTTATTTAATGTTGGTAGCAGGATGAACTGTCAGAGTGTATATTTTGTCGCAGAGTTGCTGCAAGATGTTAACAGTGAAAAAGGTATTTAGAAATGAGTTATTTCAAGATGAAAATTTTCAGAATAATTGCAAATCTAGCAGGATAGAGAAAGCACAGAAAACTGGCAGTTAGATTGATCAGACTAGTATGAAAAGTCATTTAGCAAAGGGAATGAGAAGAGTGACAAACTAGTATACTTTAGATCTTTTTAAATCTGATCATGTTTCCCTATAACAATAATAAAAAACTTTATTTGATATATCACCATTAAAGGTGGCATCTCAAAGCAATACAGTAGATGTAAAAACAGATAAAAGGACCACAGATTACAAAGTAAATGCATATAAGAAAGACAAGCAGTTAGAGGTGCTACCAAAATTAGAAAATGAAGCAGATACAGACACTAAGTCTTCTGAAAAGAAAGGTTCTGAGGTTAGATTTAAACTGGCCCTGGTGTGTGTGTGTTTGTGTCTGTCTGTCCTGTGATGGACTGGCGCTATGTCCAGGGTGTATTCTGCCTTGTGTCCGTCGCTTACTGGGATAGGCTCCAAATCCTCTGTACTGGATAAAGAGATTAGAAATGGATGGAAGTAAAGGCACTGTGTGGATGGAACTATACACAGTGTTAGAAACCCACTATGAAATGGCAGCATCTCACTGAGAATAAAACATTTTATAGGGCTGGCTTAAGGAAACAGCCTTTCCACCTCTCTTGCACATCAGTATCCATACCTAGTTATTTAAACAAATTGCCTCTAATTATAAACATCTTAATATGCTGGCTCTGTGGATCCGCATCAGCTATGTTTGCCCATTCCTTCAATTCATGTGCATCCAACACACAGTTCAAAGCTAGCAACTACACAAAATCTAAAATATGAGCTCTACTTGCCACTTACAATACCAACAGTACCAGCTAACTTTAGTAGTGACATTTTCATGGATCTTTTTAACAATAAAATTTACAACATCAGACTTCAGACACAATTAAACAGGGCTCAAAAAAGTCTGGTACAAACATTTTCAGCATGGAATAAACCTTTACTTTAATGGTATAAACCTTAAATGGATTCATATTCTCAATAAGATTTGGTGCTCAGTAACATGACTTAGAAACTGACAGAAGACATACGTATCATGCTTATCCTTCTATTTTTCATAATTGTAAACTCCTTAAGGCAGTTACATTTTCTCTGTTCTGACCTGGAGTTACAGAGAAATTTAAATTCTAATAAGAGATTTGTAATGAGGAAAGTCATACCAATCACTCATACCAGGATTTGCAATCACAATACAAATACTTTCTTTCTGTATGTGTTTATTTTGCAGTTTGAGTCTATGGCATTCCTTTGGGGGTCTATACTCCAAGGCATGACTTTTTTATGGGAACATGACATTTTTTTAAAGTCTTTTAATGCAAGCTTCATATAAACCCTTAGCAGTGGTTACTGTCTGGAGCAGGTACTTGAATGGCACAGATTCATTGAAATGATTCAATTTCTTTTGAAAATATTTGGGATAATACATATTCCAGAAATCACAGCCGTTGAATTATCCAGAAATTAATTTCTCTCAGGGTGTATTTAACCCCTCATGGATGGCATTGTATGAAATGAGTTTGAAGTTCCCCATTTGCCTCTATTATGAGATGCTGTGGACACTATTTTATACATTTTAGGAGTGTCCATAGGAAGGTATGTTCTAGAAAGAGTGAACTTCTGTTTTGCCATTATTTTTAATAGGGGCGTTACATGTTTACACTTGGTGCTCCTACTAGAGGAGAGGATATGATTAATCTAGGCTTATCACAGAAACTGAAACACATCTGGTTGGTGAGTCTACTGTGGGTAAAATGTTACTGGTACCGCATGTTGTAAAGCTCGGTATTTTCTCTCTTGGCCTGACTTTTTTTAATGTCTGAGTGTTAGAATCCATGTTGTTGCTGGTAAGGGAATGGTAGGTGCTGTGATTGACACAGTCAAAGCCTTGTACAGAGATACCATTGTAGCTGTTTGACAGTATTTTAGATGCCCTTAGTTAAAAGCATGGGAGGAAGTACTGCCAAGGGAAGGGGGGGGAGCAAGGATTTTTTCTTTGATTTTGTGAGGTTATTTTTTGTTATATTGTGTTTCAGAAAGCAAGAAAATAAGATTTACTGTATGATAAAAAGAGAAAGAGCTGGAGTAGATCCTCAGATCAGTTTGCTACCAGCAATCAAACAAAAAAATGGAAAGAATTGTCTCCTCCTGATTGGAACCTTTCTTACTGTCTTATTATAATTTATCAGGCTATCTTTTAATTTCCACTGAGAGAAGGAAGTCACTTGTCATGCAGCTATTTTATTCTTCATTGCACAATATGCTCTAAGTTAGCAAATGAAACATGAAATAAATCAAGAATACGATTAACATGAATGTATAAACATCCAAACTATACTTTATCACATTTAATTATTGGGTTAGCTTTTTATTGAGCCAAAATGTTATAAATGTGTGAACGTCTGTAAAATGGAAATATTTATATTTTTCTCTTTTCTGTTACCTGCCTGACAGCATTTTGTATCCCATTCAGTATATTACTGGAAAATATTAGACCCAACCTAAAGAATTCATGGGGGTAGTGGGACACAGTACTGCAAAGAGTCTCCTAAAGGGACAGAGCTATTAGTACTTATGTGTTTGAGTCTGGAGAATATAGTAAACTCTAAACATTAAGGGAATGCATGGAATCGGAAAATATAAATTGCATAGTACACAAGACTTAACTGGTTTTATTCTAGGAAAGCAGACAAGACTGAGTCATGGGACTCAGAGGATCCAAGGCTAGACTGAGTATAATAGGCTTCGGGCTTCTATTGTGACATCTACTGTAAATTACAAAAATGTTAAAAGTAAACAAAATAAAGTAACTAGAATGTGGTCTGAAATCACCCCTTTAGACACCCCTTTTACTTCACTGGAGTCAGATATGAAAGGCAATAGTCTCCCGTTCTGTCTGCTGTGTGTTGCAGCAGAGGGACTCCCTGCAGCTGAAAGGGGCAGAGTAACTTGCATGCCCTCTAGTACAGTTTACACATGCACGACTTTAAAAGCTAGCAAGACAGGTTTCGATTCACATTAGCTGGCGAGCCTTGTTAAAAAACGAATGATAATGTAACATGCCACTGTTCATGAACAAAGTTATACTGAGATTTCCTAAGATACGTGATTAAAAAATAAATAAATAAAAATTTGAATCTCCTGCGGAACACATTCCATAAGAATCAGCGGTTTTACAGTATATATCGCCTTTAAAGGTGGCTTCTCAAAACGCTTTACGGGATAAAAACAACCAGAACAGCAGCAACAACAATATTGTATGTCGTTGCATTTTGAAAACCAAGTAATAACTTAACTATACAGTACGTGCAAACGTTTCGTATGTTGCTGTCGTGAATGCCTGCGTACCCATAAGTATTTTATTTGCCTTGAGTCTGTCTACAGTATCTCTGTCCCACTACCCCCCTCTCTCCCTCAATTCAATTCAATTCAAGGTGTTTTATTTGCATGACAGATGGGTACAATTCTTGTTGGGAATGTATACTTTGATATTTACACCCGGCGCGGCACCGAGGGAGCGTCTGCATTTATAACTTGGTTTTTAAAATTAGTCAAGCAATATGAAGCATCTCCTTTAACTTTTAAGTCCCTTAAATACATTGAGCACAGCTTTCTCACCATCCTTACACAAAGCAGAAACTGTCCGATGACTCACAGTACAAGTGGAAAGATTACAGATTTTAATCGTCTTTAATTTTGTCTTTAATTTTGCCTGTGGAGTGTATCTTATTAAGCTATAAATTGTATTTTGAGCGCGTTTTTTGACTTTTTTTTAATTGCATTTTCGGCGCGGACAGCACATACAAGGGTTAATGAACTGCGCCAAGAAATTTAAAATAGTATTCTTTAGGTGTGAGGGTAGGAGTGGACCGCAGCAGGCATAATCAGCAAACCAGGAAAACAAAGAACAGGACAGGTGAGATGTGTATCCAGAAAGCGAGTGATCAGAAAAAGGAAATGGAAAACGCAGAAAAAGGAAACGCTTTACAGGATAAAAACAATAACAACAGTAGTGGCTGGGCAAATGATTTTTTTTAATCGAAATACAAATTGAGATACTGTACTGTATAATGATGTGCATGAACAAAGGTATACTGCAATTTTCCTTAGATACGCGATTAATGCTTCGTAGGAGGAGGCGGTCTTTTCCTCTTGTCTAACAGTCTGTCCACAAACAAAACATTCCTGTTAGACAAGAGGAATTGAAAAAAAACAATTTTGTCAATGAAAACCGGTGTGTGTGTCTCTCCCTGCTGGATGTCCCTCTCACAAACTGCTGAATGAATAAAATAATTTTATTGAAAACGCGTTTGCGATTGTCTGGTATTTAATTTGGTCCCTTTTAACTGTTTTTCGATCTACTGTATTGCTTTGAGATGCCACTTTTAAAGGCGATATGTAAAATAAAGTTTTTTATTATTGTTATAGAGAAACATGATCAGATTTTCCCTGGTTCAGAAAAAAGTTCTAAAGTGCTACACATAACTTTCTTAGTTCGATGTATTTAAAGCAGTGAACTACTGTAGGTGTCACATAACATTCAGAAATACAATCACGTATTTGACAAATAAAAACGATTATAATCTAATCCTTCCACATTTGATCCCAAAATCCCAAGAAATATAAATCTTGACGGGTAGAAAGCTATGCTGAAAGTTTATTAAGATACTTAGAAGACAAAGATACTGTATCAATTTATGTTGCATTAGCCTGATTATGATTAAAAAACACATATAATTAAACACGCGTTTGCGATTTAAATCAGAACACGATTTAAATCAATATAAATGTTTATATTGTAACGCATACTGTCCAGCCTCCATTTCTCTATAAAAATTTACTCTGTTGCACACACACACACAATAGAAGCAGGAACCGCTGTCAGAAGGGAAGATATGTTCAAAATATCGCAAATATCGATCATGTTGCGATATTTTGAAATATAAAAGTCAATTGATTGTCCATAATATCGCTATTCTATTTTTTCGAAGAAATGTTTGTTAAAAGAAAAGTCTAGCACCAGCTGGATTCGAACACACAACCTGCCAGCTGGTAGTCACGCACCTAGACCAGTCGGCTACAAGATAGCACGCATGAACAGGCAGGCGAAACAGCCCTACACAGCCCTGTCGCAGAACACGAATACCGTTATTAAATTCTTTAGATACGCGATTCCATATTATATTAGCAGAAAAGCTTAAAACTACCACTTTTTCACACGCTATTTCACATGCTAGTTAAATACTTCGATGCTTAAAATCGTTAGGGAGAAATGGAATACTGGTGTGTATTTTTCCTTTAAAGTGCCGATTCCTGGAATCTGACTGGCTGACACCCCTCTGAAGTGGTTCCATAAAATCTGGTATACGGAAAAGAAAGCGTTGATAAATACAAGTGTCTTTTAATACACTCTTTGCTGTGCTCTTGAGGATCCTTGTGATATTTTAAGCTCTAGTTGAATGATAGGTGTCGCATTTTAAATCATTTTCGTAGTTAGAAATTATGAAACGCCCTGTTAAAAGCAAGGAAGTTTTTATGCCCGTTGAAGTAAAACAAAATGCCTGACAAAGTATGGCTTGGACAGATTCCAAGTGCTTGTACAAATGTGCTAAAGAAATTATACTTTGAGTATACAGCTTGTCCAAAGTCATCCATTATTAATACTATTAGTAATATCTTCAGTAAAGGCTTTGATGCATAAATATTTCTGATAAAGGTAGGTTGTGTACTTTTGTCCAACTGAGCAATCTTGCTTTCATAAAATATACCAACATTTTAATGACTGATGATTAACATGCTGTAATACACAGTTCAAAATTAAAGGCTCAAATGCTGTACATGAGAGGTTAAGCTCCCCCTGGCGGTTTTACAAGGCGACGCCGGATAGTTAACCACGTGACACCACGTTAACTGCGTCATACTGCGTGATACTGCGACACGCCCACCGGGGTATGCCGCGAAATACCTCACTCATTTTGAATGGCTGCATCTGTATACTGTCCTACAACTGTTATTATTGATCACCGAATTATTGTACTTGACATGACTTCATTCAGCCTTTCCTGAACGTCTATGACAGGCAGAGAGAGTGCTGTTTCTGGTGCGATCTTTTGCAGCTGACATTTCACTGTTTTAAACGAACAAGAAATTAGATTGCTCATAAATCAGTTATTCTATATAAACACAGCGTAATTGCCCTCCGAAAATCCTCTTTTTCTTGTTCGTTTTAGAGACCTTGATCGAAACTGATTTTAGATGTCAGAAAGGATTTATTTTCTCTGTATTTCCTACATTGCTTTGTCGAGATTTTAACTTTATATCTAACTTTATATCTAGGCTCAGATTTCAACTATAAATCGTACAGTAATTAATAGCAGTAAATACTGATGTTTTGCGCCCTCTTACCACAAAAATATATGTTTTGTAGTTGGGATTAACTTTATTTCGTACGCGTAGCTACTCCGATTCGGACACCGAACAGTTAAAGATGGCGGCAAATCAGACACCCAGAGAGGGGGCGTCTTCTCGCCTCCATAACTAAAATGCCAAATAGGAGTGGCTTAAGCGACATACACAGTCGTGTAACTGACAGTTTGAGGTAGCCTATCGTGTAAATTTCGCTTTGTTGCTGATAGGTTAAGCTTTCGAAACTCTGCCCCAAAGTCATGTGACTGATTTTTCGCCCTGTTTCGTTGGTTAAACGCAATGATCACAAGCACCACCATGGTAACTGGGATGTGTAGTTTTTAATTCCGTTTGAATTATAACTGTACGTACTGTCTTCATATTTGGCCAGGGCTTTAAAGAGAAGGCGCGCCAAAAAATTTCGGTGCCGTCGTCTCCGCTTTAAAGGTACCCCCGTGCTGGAAGAATTTGACCTCGGAACGTTTGCCCAGCGTAGTTATAGTGGACATAAAAACAAGAGTTCGCTGGCATTATATCCTAGAAGACACAGACCGGCCCCAGACCGGTAAATGCTTGATGAACTAGGGATTGGACAGTTTCCAAGTGCTTGTACAATCGATGGAAATGTTCAAATAAATGTGCAAAAGAAAAAAACAAAATAATCATTTATTTCTTTATCATATTAGCTAGCTAATATCCTCTCTTTGCTAGTTAGTGGCTGTGTTTCTGCGTTGGGTAGCAACGGGTGACTGTTCTCAGGCGGAAGATGTAAACAGCTTAATTTTCGTGTTAAATAATTTTTAAAAATTAAAATTCATTCTATACAGCAATCACATATTTGGGTACCGTTTCATACAACTTTCATGCTTAAAATGTTTAGGGAGAAATGGAAGACTGGTGTGTATTTTTTCTTTAAACTATCAAGACCAGCCATACACAGTACAGTTAATGTACATACAGTAATGTTTATGTTCCTAAATTAATATCGTTTATGACCTTCAGATGCGTTATGCTCCTCTTCTTTTTATGCTCAGCTACTAAAATTTCCCTTTAGTGGTAAAATTCCATATAAATATTCAAAACTAAGCAGATTGAAATGTGCACAGTAAAGACATTAGATGATGAAATCTTTTCACTACCAACCAATGCACCACGAGTGCCCCTGTCGGTCATTTTGGCCAGCCAATCACTTACCGCGGTGCCCTACGGTGCCCTGCGGGTTGGTTACTGTACCACGGGTTTTTACCGCTCATTTTGAATGGCTGCATCTGTAGGTTGTCTCTCGCAGTGTTCAGGAATTGCATTCCGAAACTGAGTCAGATCAAAAGTTGTAAGAAAAGCACCTATGGTGTCGGTTCGAACAGCTTTATTGATTCGATGTTAAAGGCCGGAAATGGGGCACAAGACACGCGACCGCAAAAAGCGTCGCCATCTGCTTCCAGCTGCAAAATGCCGTTTGCGGACGCTGAAGCATTTGAACTTGAACTTTATTGCCATATGTAACCGGTACTGGTACAATGGAATTCTTACTTACAGAAGGTCTCTCGATTGTAAAACAAGTGTAAAAAACAAGACAAAGTGCAAACAGTGCATCAAGACAATGTACAAACAAACAATAGACAATGTGCAAGTAAACATGTAGACATTTCTTTCCAAGGCAGCGGGTACAAGCGATCTC